>NC_057803.1:603027077-603063540 GCF_018294505.1 Triticum aestivum
ACACACACACACACACACACACACTTCTCTTCAGTCCTCGATGTCACCGCCCTACTGGACGGAAGCCTTGGCCACCGCCACCCATCTCATCAACATACGACCCTCTCAATCCATCGCGTTCGCCATCCCCTTCCCGACTGTAGCATGCTCCGAGTCTTTGGATGTTTATGCTACCCTAACCAATCCTCCGTCGCCAAGCATAAGCTAGCGCCCTATTCCGTCGCATGAATATTCCTTGGTTATCCCGCCAACCATAAAGGATATCGGTGCCTTGATCCTCAAACACGTCGTGTTATTATCTCTCGCCATGTCTTCTTCGACGAGCCGATCTTTCCCTTCTCTTCCTCTTCGGATTGCCCGTCTAACCCCCTTGCGCCGTTGGATTTCCTCCTCCACCTCGTAGCCAGCGACACCACACCCACCCTCTTTCATGCGGTCCAACCCGCTATGCATGCCAACCCTTCGCCTTCCCCCACCCCTCTGCCCGCTCGCCCCCGCGCGCGCCTAGCCCCGCTGGACTGCCTAGCCCGCCGCCCAACTCGCTCCTTCTCGTTGGCCCGCCAAGCGCGCCTGCCTCCCCCGGGCCTTCGCCCGCACCTGCATCTGGTTCGAGCGCACCTTCTCCCCCTGTCGTCGTGCACCGGCCACCCTCCCCTAGCAACACCCACATGATGCTTACTCGCGCCAAGCGCGGTCTCTTTCAGCCCGTCGATCGTATGAATCTTATGGCTTCCGAATCCTCTATTTCTCCTCTTCCCAAAACATACCGGGGTGCTCTCAACGATCCTCACTGGCGTCGTGCTATGCACAATGAGTTCGAGGCGCTTGTCACTAACCGGACGTAGTCACTTGTTCCACGGCCATGTTGTGCTCATGTTGTTTCAGGGAAGTGGATTTTCAAGCATAAGTTTCATTCAGACGGACGGCTTGCTCGCTATAAAGCTCGGTGGGTGGTCCGCGGCTACTCTCAACAGCCGGGCATCGACTTCGATGAGACGTTCAGCCCAGTTGTTAAGTTAAACCGGCCACCATCTGCATCATCCTTAGCATTGTGGTTTCCCATGCATGGACGATCCATCAGCTTGACGTCAAGAATGCCTTCCTCAATGGCAACCTTGACGAGGAGGTCTATTGCTAGCATCTGCTTGGTTTTGTTGATGCCCGCTGCCCCGACTATGTGTGCCGTCTTCACATGGCGCTATGGCCTCAAATAGGCGCCCCGTGCATGGTACCAGCGGTTCGCTCTCTACGCTCATCGCCTCGGCTTTGTTGCATCTAAATCGGATGTCTTCCTGTTCATTTATCACCACGGACACCAGCTCGCGTACATCCTCTTGTACGTTGATGATATTGTGATCACCGCTTCTACATCCACGCTCCTTCAGCACTTGACACAACAACTACACTTGGAGTTTGCCATGACAGATCATGGAGACCTCTCGTTTTTCCTCGGCATCTCGGTTACCCGGGACGCCAATGGCATGGTTCTCTCCCAGTGACAGTACGCCTTGGATCTTCTTCAGCGTGCAGGCATGGCCGACTGTCATCCATCACCCACTCCAGTTGACGTCAAGGTCAAACTCTCGGCCACTGATGGTGCTCTGCTTGATGATGCTACTACCTATCGCACTTATGCTGGTGCATTGCAGTATCTCACTCTCACCCGTCCGGACATCGCCTATGCTATGCAGCAAGCTTGCCTCTATATGCATGCTCCCCGAGAGCCGCATCTACACTTGGTCAAGCGTATTCTTCGCTACATCAAGGGTACACTCGACCTCCGCCTGCACATTCCCTGGTCGTCGTCCATGACTCTCACGGCCTACTTAGACGCTGACTGGGCGAGTTGCCCTGATTCTCGGTGGTCTACCTCAGGTTACTGTGTTTATCTCGGTGACACCTTGGTCTCTTGGTCCTCCAAGCGCCATACCACGGTTTCCCGATCAAGTGCTGAGGCGGAGTATCGTCCTGTGGCTCACGTTGTTGCAGAGTGCTGCTGGATTCGTCAACTTCTTACAGAGCTTCATCACCCCTTGACTACTGCCATGATCGTTTTTTGTGATAATGTCAGCACAGTGTACATGGCCTCCAACCCGATTCAACACCGCCGTACCAAACACATCGAGATCGACATTCACTTTGTTCGCGAGAAGGTGTCCCTTGGTCAGGTTCGTGTGCTTCATGTGCCATCATCTCGACAGTATGCTGACATTATGACGAAAGGCTTATCCTCGCAGCTCTTCTCGGAGTTCCGTTCTAGTTTGTGCCTCTTGCCAGCTGATGCACAAACTGAGGGGGGATGTTAGAGTATATCTCCGTGTATCGCTTATGTATAGGAATATCCCAACCTATGATTTTGTATGATATGGTTGTGATCTCCCTTGACCTCCAAGGCATGTAACTCTCATGTATTCCTATATATATGTAACACAAGGGCCGCCCCATGTGTGGCGCATTGCCTAATCATTCTGGTTCGCTATAATTTCATAATTTGCTACAAGTGACAAAACCCGATTTCTATGTTTCATGTGGGATTGATACTCTTACTTGAAAAAAGCTACAACTAAACCATGCGCAATTTCTGGCCATTGTCCATGATGGACTACTTTGCGCCCTCCTTCCCGACTCAGTGGCGCGCCCCTGGATACCGACCATTGCCGTTGAAGTGCTCGGCACTCGCCTGCCCAATGCCCACTAGGCCTACCATGTGCTCTACCATGTGGTGCTGCCCGCTCCTGCCACGTTGTTGACTCCTTCCTGGGACCAGCAAAACATGTTCAACCCTGCAATGAGCAATCTCTCCATCCAGCCACACGCCAACACCAATTGGTACCTCAACTCTAGCGCCTCGTCACACATCACCGGGAACTCATGTAACATCTCCCGTAACAATGGCGGCGAGTTCATCAACCATCACCTCCCCTCCTTCATCTCTGCTAATGGTGTTTCTCTCCATTTGGTGTGCCCCTACACATCCATGCAGAACGGGAAGGCTGAACGAGCCACAAGCAGCACAAATGACATCCTCCGCACACTCCATGGTGTTGTGTAGTTATGTTAGTTATAAGGGCTTCATTAACCTAAAGTTGTGTGATGACTTTCTTTTCCTCCATTTTAAAATATAGGGTGTATTAGTTCTTTTTTTAAGTCAAACGTGTGCACGTTCAACTAAGTTTCTAGAAAAAGATATCAATATCTACAATACCAAATTTATATCATTTGATCCATCATGAAAAATCTTTTCATATTTTATCGCGTAGGTATTGAAGATGTTGATATTTGGTTTATAATCTTGGTCAAACATACAATCGTTCTACTTGGCCGAAAAGTAACACCTTATTTTCTTTTCCTGTGTTCTATCTCTTGTGCGTCAAAACAAAATCTATGTATATATATATATATATATATATATATAGACTTGCTAAAGTGAGCCAGAGCGTAGAATTATGATTATGCGCGCTGCCCATTGAGCCGTAACTAGATTAGGAAAAAAGTAACTGCATGTGCACCCCTCCGCAGATCCACCCCATCCCACGTGGTTCCACACTTTCTTTTGATCGTAAGTGGCAAGCCGCATGTAGTAATTTGCATTTTATGTGTTACTACAGCCTGAAACTTTTCAACTTTACAATGATCAGCCATGTGAAAAATCGCTCAATTACTTTAGCAAATACTCTCGCTTTACCATTGGAGAACTCTTATTACTACTAATTCTCAATACATTTACTAGGACAATTGTCCACACAGTAACGGTTATGATGGTTGATTACTATATTCCATAGTTTTTTACGAGCCATGGAAATGGAAGCGAACACTAATAAAACAAGATCGGGCAGCAGTAACATAATAAATTCTTTTACTATGTTTCCTATTGTTCATTACTATGTCATATGTGCGCGGGATCGTGAACGAGTGGGAGGCAATAGTAATGAAATTAATATCGTTACTAGGTTTCCCACTAAATTTACTACTAGGTGGAAGAAAAATACGCGAGGTTCGATGGTTCCTTGATTACAGAGGCGAGGGAGTGGTGCGCGTAGTCTGACCGGAGCGCACGATTATATATATATATATATATATATATATATATATATATATATATATATATATATATATATATATATACCTTTAATCCCTAAGATACATTTTCTACTTGGCCTGTTTGTGGTGAAAGATGGTCCACGTCCAAATCTAGCTAGTTGAGTCGTATCATGTGGAGGAGCCGCAACAGACTCAAACGTGTTGACCATGAGACATCTTGTGTGGAGTCCAAATGCGCACTAGTAGTACATGGGAGGTAGTCATCGTTTCTCTTAGACGACGAGAGGCGAAGGTAGCGCAGCTTGGAGAGGTTGCCAAGCAGAGGAAGCACCCTACCGGAAAACAGTATCGTGGAGAGGTTACTATGATAGTATCTCAGGTTGTTGTCGAAGGAGCCGAGAAACGCAGGGACGACATGAGCTCGCGGGGTCGCCGGCGGTGCGTCGTGGAAATCATCAGCTAGCTTCCACCGGGTCTTCAAGTCCAGTAGAGGTCTGCTCACCGGCGGCCGGCCATGGAAGGTGGTGTGGGCGGCTATGGCAAGTATGAGAAGAAGCAGATTAATGGCTGTGGGACTCATGCTGTGGTTGGTCTCGTTCGTATCATACATATGGGGTGCACAGCTTGCCGACGAACCCTTGATTTATACTACTACTATTACTACTAGTAGTATGGTCGGTCGGAGTAAATTAGGCAGACACAAGTCGACGGTCGGAGTCGTTGGTCAGCTCGTCTGCTGCACGTCAGGCATTCACTGGTGAATTACACGCGGCATGCCAAGCCGGCGTACGCTGCATGCTGCGATAAGTCATCAGTTCGTCACACAATTCGTTGTGCATGTGACCATTTTTTTTCCACACGTATGAAGCGCTAGAGCATCTCCACTCGTTTGCTCCCCCATGTGTCATTTTTTCAGCCGCTTGGGGTCGTGCCGGTGAAAATTTTGGCATGGGAGAAAAAAAATCCCGAGCCGTGCCCCCACCCAACAGTTAAAAGACAAGAAAGATGAGAGGAAAAATAGATAACAGTGGGCGATCTGAAGGCATGCACGTGGGTGGGCCTGGGAGGAAAAAGAGATGAGAGAGAGAGGAGAGAGGGAGTGCGATAAGTCATCAGTTTATCGCACAATTCGTTGTGCGCGTGGCCATTTTTTTTCACCCGTATGAAGTGTAAGTGCATCTAGTGCCACCACTAGTTGGTTTTGGAGTATTGACGACAAACCTAGTTGAGGGACTAATGTGTTTGTGAGAATTGCAGGATAACACAGGTAGAAGTCCCTCATTGATTCGGTTTTCCTACCAGAGATGACCCCTAAAAATGTATGAAGACATTGAAGTCAAAGGTGGTATGTGAAGACATTCACATTGAAGACTATGACAAGAGAAGACATCGCGTGAAGACTATGGAGCGCGAAGACTTAGCAGTTTCGTCGTTCTGTGTTTTTCTTTGTTGAGTCATAGGAACCACCGTACTGTTAAGTGGGGTCCAAGAGAACCAGTCAGAATGACTGAAGTGATGCTTAACCAAAATCATATGTCTTCGAGTGAAGACTATGAGAGAAAATCTTGTCCAGAGTTGGATAAGTCAGCCTTGCTTGTAGCCCAAGTAAAGTTGCCGTGTGTGTTTGAAATCTGACCGTTGGAACACGTGTCAGTTCCTTAGTGACCCAGGGTCATTTCGGACAAATCAGGTCGGGTTGCCCAGTGGCTATAAATAGCCCACCCCCTACAACCATAAACGGCTGGCTGCTCAGAGTTAGAGTACGGCTTTTGTCGTTTGAGAGCAACCCACCTCGAAGCCTTTGAGAGAGAATTCCTTGCGAGGATAAAGCCCTAACCACCCAGAGCCAAAGAGTGTTAGGCATCACTTAAGTCTTCCTGTCTGTGTGATCTGAAGACTTATTACACTTGAGGACTGTGAATCCTCCAGCCGGTTAGGCGTCGCGTTCTGAGCATCCAAGAGTCATTGTGGATCGTCGGTGAACGAAGTCTGTGAAGGTTTGGAAGTCTACCTTGAAGACTTACCAGAGTGACTGGGCGAGGTCTGTGTGACCTTAGCTCAAGGGGAATACGGTGAGGACTGGGTGTCCTGAGCTGCGTGTTCAGGACTGGGTGTCCGGGACTGTGTGTCCTCAGGTTTAAATACCTAGCAGCCCTAACCAGACGTACAACTGTCACAGCAGTTGGAATTGGTCTAACAAATCATTGTCTTCAATGAGTCACTGGTTTCATCCTTCCCTTCCCTTTACTTACTGTTGGTCCTTGTGAAGTCATTGTATGATTGCATTATCTTTTGTCTTCACTGAGTGACTGCTTATTCTGATTGGCTTCACAATATCTTCCTACCTGATCCTTACTGCCTAGCTGCTATTAGTCATCGTGCTTTCACTTCATTGAATACTTGACTATGGTTTGCCTAGTGTAGTCTACCTTCCGCTGCATGGTAATAGGTTTATTTCCATCGTTTGTCTTCGAAACTTTCATGTTTTGAAGACTTTCATAAAAATCGCCTATTCACCCCCCTCTATTCGATCACTAGCATTTTCAATTGGTATCAGAGCAAGGTACTCCCTTGTTCTGTATGATTCGGTTTAACCACCTGGAGTTTTAGCTATGTCGACTGCAGGGATAATTAAAGTCTCCGCTGCGTGCCCCGTCTTCGATGGAACTAAATATCCCTACTGGAAGAATAAGATGTGCATGTATCTTGAAGCCATTGATGTCGACCTATGGTATGTCGTCAAGAACGACGTTCCCAAGGCTGGAGAAGGTGTCACTGCTGCTGATGTCAAGAAGTTCATTCAACTGGACTTTACTGCCAAGAATATCATCTGTGGTCATCTGACCAAAGGACAGTATGGCCGCGTGAGTGCTTTGGAAACATCTAAGCTAGTCTAGGACTGGCTCTTCAAGGTCAACGAAGGCGTCTCAACCCAGAGAGATCAGAGAATCAGTGTCCTTCGCAACCTCTTCAACCGCTTCAAGAGAAATGATAATGAGAATGTCCAGCTCACGTTTGATCAATTCACTGACATCACAAATGAGCTTCAAGCCCTCGGCGCTACTGAGATCACCAAGCATGAAGTCGTCGAGACACTCCTGAGATCACTTGACAGTTCGTTTGACACCCTAGCCCTGATGATTCAAGAACGTCCTGATTTCAACACACTCGATCCGTCTGACATACTTGAGAGGCTCAACACACACGAGTTTCAGCATTATGAGAAAAGAGACATCTACGGTCCCAACTATGGGCGAACTCATGCCTTGAAGGCAAAAGCTGTCTCCTCATCTAAAGAAGAATCTGACAGCAGTTCTGATGATCCTGAAGACATTGGAAAGGAGCTTGCTATGCTTGTGAAGAAGTTCCAAAAATTCACGAAGAAGAAAGGCTTCAGAAAGTCTTCACGATCAAGCTCAAGGAATGACGAAGCTTCTGCTCATGACTACAGGAAGAGAACATGTCACAAGTGCAAGAAACCTGGCCACTACATCTCTGAGTGTCCACAGTGGGACAATGAGAACAACAAGAAGAAGAGCAAGGAGTATGACTCTGACGACAAGAAGAAGAAGAAGTACTCAAAGTCTTCTTCCAAGTCTTCCTCAAAGTCTTCATCACACAAGAAGAGCTCATCTGACAAGGCACGTGCGTTTATTGGCAAGGAAATGGATTCTGAGGAGGAGTCCGCTTCTGAGGAGGCGGAGGTGGAGTCTGAGGAGGAGTCTGATTCTGGCGTTGCGAGTCTGGCTACAACATACATTGCCAAGTCTATCTTCAACACTGAAGACAATGACTTCATCACCGACACCGATGCAAATGACAAGGACTACTCCGCTCCTTCCTACTGCTTCATGGCACGCGGTGCCAAGGTAAACACACGCACTACTCACTATCAAACATCTAGTGACGATGACTCTGATTGTGGTTCCAAACCCAGCTACAAAACACTTGCTAAAATTGCAACTGAACAACAGAAAGCTATGGAACACATTCAAAAACTGTTAGACAAAAGCGATGATCTGTTAGACGCTGAAATGACTCGATCTCAGTCCTTAATTGAAGACATAAAAAATCTTCATGTTAAGTATGAGGAACTTGAAAGTCGTCATGAAACGCTCTCAACAACTCATGAAAGGCTTTCCTATGATTATCTTCAAAGGAAGTAAGATCTTGAGAAATTGAGAGCGGCTCATGAAGATCTTCAAAAGGAAAACCAGTCACTTCGCGCCGAACAGATCAGTTCAGCTCAGGAAGGATTTGAACCACCATGTCTTAAATGCATTGAGCGTGATAACGCTACTTCTGTTGCTGAATGTTCTACTGCTGCTACTATTGTAATATCTTCAACTGTTGATGTGGTAACTAACCCCTCTGCTGAGGATACCACTGCTATTGCTGATGAGAATGCTAGGTTGAAGACACTGCTTGAAACAGGGATGTACAAAAGTCTGAAAGGGCATTAGACACTATGTGATGTCCTCAAAAGGCAGATTCTGAACCGAAACCCTAGGAAAGAGGGTGTTGGGTTTGAAAGGAAAATGAATGCTGATGGATCTTACTGGAAACCTGAGCAGTACCCCAAAACTACATGGGTTGCTGCAAAGGAACCTTCAGCAGATCCATCCACCCTATCTGGCTTCACTTGTGCTAATCCCATTGTTATTGATGAATCCTTTGATGCAAACTATAAACTGTTTAAGAATCAGAATGGTGAAGTGTTTGCCAGGTATATTGGTACTAACTGCAGGAATGGGCTGCCTATGAAGAAGATCTGGGTGCCGAAAAGGTGTTTGGAAAATCTTCCTGTGAATGTCATCATGACACCATAGGTGAAGAAGACAAACCCCAGACCACAGGCTTCATACGGTCCAAAGGCTTCATACAGACAGAGGACTCACCTGAGTCGCACTAACGCAAATGTTTTGCAAGGAAACCATACTCAGGCCTGTGAATATGAGCGCGTTTCATCAAACCGCCATGTTCATAAGACCAAGAACTATTCTGCTTATTCTTATGAGTACTATTGTCCACCTGCAAGACTTTTTGCTAGGGCTCCAAAGCCAAAGTTCTCAGATGCTGCACTTAGACTCATTGCTTCGAAGCCACCCTTGAAGATGTGGGTGGCTAAGAAAGCTTAACTCTCTTTTGCAGGGAAAGGTCTCCAGCCGAAAACCAAAATCGTCCGACGCTATTGCTGGGGACCTTAAACATCTTGTAGGGCGCAAGATCAAATGCCCAAATGGTCTTATTATGTACTTTGTTCCTGAGTCGCTTGCTACTTGCCCTATCAGTCCTAATCTAGATCTAAGCTTTCATAATCCACTGGCTCGTCAAATGTTTTTGCTTCACAATTCTCTTCGTGAAGCCTATCGCCCTAACTACACTGTAGGGTACGACACCAACTGCATCAGAATGGATTATTGATAGTGGGTGTACCAATCACATGACTGGCAAGCAAAGCCTTCTCATGGACTCAACCTCACGTCCATCTGACAAAAGTCACATCACATTTGCTGACACTGGTAAAAGCAAGGTATTGGGTCTAGGTAGAGTTGCAATCTCAAAGGATCAACACATGGATAAAGTAATGCTTGTTGAATCCCTTGGTTTCAACTTAATGTCTGTCTCAATAGTTTGCGATTTAAACATGATTGTGATATTTGGAAAATATCGTTGCCTTGTTCTAATGGAATCTGACAAGTCTCTAGTGTTTGAAGGGTATCGGAAAGATGATTTGTACGTGGTAGATTTCTCAGCAGGACCACAATTTGCCGTATGTCTTCCAGCAAAAGCTTCTG
The DNA here is from genome assembly GCF_018294505.1 of Triticum aestivum. Lineage (NCBI taxonomy): Eukaryota > Viridiplantae > Streptophyta > Magnoliopsida > Poales > Poaceae > Triticum > Triticum aestivum. Next base: position 603,036,917 of record NC_057803.1, read on the forward strand.
AATGCTGGCTCTGGCATCGGAGGCTAGGGCATGCTGGCATGAGGAACCTCCACACCCTTGCAAGGAAGAAGCATGTCATAGGCATCGAGGGCGTCAAGTTCAAGAAGGATCACTTATGCGGTGCCTGTGAAGCAGGAAAGATGACGACGGCCAAGCATCCCCCGAAGACAATCATGACAACGACTCAACCCTTCAAACTGCTCCACATGGATCTTTTCGGTCCCACTCATTACTCAACTCTTACTACTACTGCTTGTCTCCATGGCTTTGTCATTGTTGATGATTATTCAAGATATACTTGGGTGCATATAATCCTCTACAAGACTGAAGTGCAGGATGTCTTCAGACGCTTCGCCAATCGAGCAATGAACAACTATGGCGTCAAGATAAAGCACATTAGAAGTGACAATGGCACTGAATTCAAGAACACTGGCCTAGATACATATCTTGATACTTTGGGCATCACACATGAATTCTCAGCTCCGTACACGCCATAGTAAAATGGCGTCGTTGAACGCAAGAACATAACACTTACTGAGATGGCTCGAACGATGCTTGATGAATACAAGACTCCAAGAAAATTCTGGCCTGAAGCCATTGATACTGCCTGCCATATCATCAACCGTGTTTATCTTCACAAGCTTCTGAACAAGACATCCTATGAGCTCCTTACTGGCAAGAAGCCAAATGTCAGTTACTTCAGAGTATTTGGCGCCAGGTGCTGGATCAAGGATCCACATCACACTTCAAAATTTTCACCGAAAGCACATGAGGGTTTTATGCTTGGATATGGAAAGGATTCGCACTCCTACAGAGTCTTCAACCTTTTTCACTATAAAGTGGTTGAAACAGTGGATGTGCGGTTTGATGAGACGAATGGCTCACAAAGAGAGCACCTGCCAAATGTGCTAGATGAAGTTCCATCCAGTGAATCAGTCAAACTTATGGGAACTGGAGAAATCATACCGTCTGAAGCTCAGCCTGAAGAGGAACTTATCATCTCCACACCTGATCAACCTGAAGACAATGCTTAGTCTGAAGACAATCCCTCTAACGATGACAATGATCAGCAAGAGAAAAATCTTCGTCCTGTACATCCTCGTATTGCAAATGAAGTACAGATTGAGAGAATAATTGATAGCATCAATGCACCAGGTCCACTCACTCGTTCAAGGGCAACACAGCTAGCAAATTTCTGTGGGCACTTCGCATTCGTCTCAATATCTGAACCCAAGAAAGTTGAAGAAGCCTTCATGGAACCTGAATGGATTCAAGCTATGCAAGAAGAGCTTCAACAGTTTGAGCTGAATAATGTATGGGAACTGGTTAAGCGTCCTGATCCTCGCAAGCACAATATAATAGGCACCAAATGGATATATCGCAACAAGCAAGATGAGCATGGTCAAGTTGTCAGAAACAAAGCTCGTCTCGTTGCTCAAGGATACACTCAAGTTGAAGGGATTGACTTCGATGAAACATTTGCTCCTGTGGCTAGACTTGAAGCCATACGCATACTGCTGGCCTATGTAAATCATCATAAAATTCTTCTGTATCAAATGGATGTGAAGAGCGCTTTTCTCAATGGCAAGATTGAAGAAGAAGTGTATGTTGCACAACCGCCTAGCTTTGAAGATCCAAAACATCCTGACATGGTGTACAAGCTCAACAAGGCACTGTATGGCCTCAAACAAGCCCCTCGGGCTTGGTATGACACACTCAAAGACTTTCTGAAGAGCAAAGGCTTCAAATCTGGTTCCCTCGACCCCACTCTCTTCACGAAGACATATGATGGTGAACTGTTTGTGTGCCAAATATATGTGGATGACATTATCTTCGGCTGCACCAATCAAAAATACAGTGAAGAGTTTGGATATATGATGCAAGAGCAATATCAGATGTCCATGATGGGTGAGCTGATGTTCTTCCTTAGTCTTCAAATACGTCAGCAACGCAATGGCATCTTTATATCTCAAGAGAAGTACCTCAAAGATTGCCTGAAGAAATTTGGTATGCAAGACTACAAAGGCTTCACGACGCCAATGCCAGCCAAATATCATCTGGGTCCCGACGACAATGGTAAAGAGTTCGATCAAAAGGTATACCGCTCCATGATTGGTTCTTTACTTTATCTATGTGCATCTAGGCCAGATATTATGCTTAGTGTTTGCATGTGTGCTCGATTCCAAGCGGCACCAATGGAATCGCATCACTTAGCTGTGAAGCGAATTCTTCGATATTTGGCTTACACCCCAACACTAGGATTATGGTATCCAAAGGGCTCAGAGTTTGATCTGGTTGGATTCTCGGATGCTGATTATGCTAGTGACAAGGTGGATCGCAAGTCTACATCAGGCACATGTCATTTTCTGGGACGATCACTTGTATGTTGGTCTTCAAAGAAGCAGAACTGTGTATCTCTCTCCACTGCTGAATCTGAATACATTGCTGCTGGATCTTGCTGCGCTCAACTTCTGTGGATGAAGCAAACACTCAAAGACTATGGCATTGATCTGAAGCAAGTGCCACTCTACTGCGACAACGAAAGCGCCATCAAGATTGCCAACAACCCAGTTCAGCACTCGAAGACAAAGCACATTGAAATTCGTCATCACTTTCTCAGAGATCATGTTGTGAAGGAAGATATTGATATCATACACGTCAACACTGAAGAGCAATTGGCAGATATCTTCACCAAGCCCTTGGATGAGAAGAGATTTTGCAAGTTACGGTGTGAGCTAAATATCTTGGAATCCTCAAATGTCCTGTGATTAGGCACACATCCTAACACTTATGCATATTGCTGACTTAGATGTGCAACACACGAAGTAAAGTATATCTTCAATCAATGAAGACATACATTCTAAGTGTGAATACATTAATGTGGAATTTGACTTCGGAGCGCCACGATAATTGTGCGCCGTGTCTGGGTCTAATACTTCCTATACGGTGGGTAACGCCACCACCAAATTCTTCTGTTTGAAGTGTTTCACCCATGCGTTACATTTGCCATGTCTTCACATTTTGTTTGTCTTCATTCTCAACTTGTCTTCATGATTATCTTCACTATGTTGGTTTGATTGTCTTTCACACACACACACACACACACACACACACACACACACACACACACACACACACACACACATATATATATATATATACTAGTGTTCTGTCCTCTACAACATTCACTTATAGCTATGTCTTCTTGTTGAATCTTTTGAACTAAGTGAATGTGATCGGACCCTAACCTCTCTATGATTTCTATCTCAAACTCTATCTCTCCAAATCATATGCATTCTCTTGAAACTGTCGAATGTCTTCTCTGCGTCCTTGTCAGCAGAAGATACAGAGGCAAACATTAAGTCCGCTTTCAATGCTAATTCCTTCACCTGAAACCCGGAGAAGTGGGAACGACCACCCAACAATCCAGGCGTGCGTGGGAACATGGAACAACCTCCGATATGTTGCATGATGGCCACCTGTCCTTCAGATGTGAATCGCCAGGGGCACCTGTGTAATAACACTGTGCCGTCCCTGTCCCTATAAATACACGCCTCACCACAGTCATTATCCTTTCTTCCACTCTCGCACAAACCCTAGCGCCACCGCTAGCCCTTGACGACACCGGCGACGAAGCGCTTAGCTGCCGCGACCTCTCCGACGCCGTCTTCACGCCGGCCGCGGACATCGTCTTCTTCGCCGTCGCCATAAGTGTCCTCCGTCGCCAAGTTAGGGCACGGACGATCGAACTGCTCGGCCTCCTCTTCCACTCCGTCTAGTAGTTCTTCGTGTGGTAAATACAACTTCCTTTTTACGCCCCCTTTGATCCTATAGATTCATCACTTTCTACCACAAGCAGTTTCTGTTCACACAAGTTGGATCTATTTCATACTGCATCTCATAATATGCCTAGTATGTTCACTTATGCTTCACAAAGTAGTTAGATTCCTCACTTGTACTTATTCGTGGATCCGTACAAATCTGGAACCAACTCTCTATCTATGAGTGAATGTCTTCGCACTATGAGGTCAATGTCCTCTAAACTGATTTATCTTCAAAATCTTCTGAGATTGCATATGACCCCTTCCCTTTCCCTCGCACCTTAATGCTGTCACAGGTACATGTCCGTGGGAGAATCCCTTGGTTCTCATAGTCTGCATTCATTTGCAGAATTCTTACAACATCATATAAATTCTCCCAAAGCCAGTTCCTGTTTGTTCAGCAAGCGAAAGCCTTTGAAGCCTTTGAACGTGTTGAAGTCATTCAGTTTGAAGTTCATGGCTGCAGAGAAATCAGTAAGGAAGGGTGGCAGACCGTGTCGTGGGGGAACGTCAAGAGATTTGCCTGATGACCTCTCAGAGCTTTACAAGACAGATCCTGAAGAGGATTACAATCAGCGCAAGACCCGAATCCAATGGATTCGAAGATATTGGGCAGAACAATGGTTCAAGTACCGGTTTGTGACCCAGGAATATGCTGAGAAAAATGCCATCAAGCGACCATGGGGAGACATCCTATATAGAAATCTTCAACCCAGGTCCAGGGATGAAGCCATTAAACAAGGCTTCTATCCCTGCATGGTCCGTGGACCACAGCCTGCAGATGCACACCCATCGTCATTGCTATGGTGTCGTGACGACAATCTGTTCAAACGCAACTTCCAGTTTGCCAAGAATTCGTCTATGCAAAACAAGAAGTCACTGGAACTAGACTTCAACCTTGGTCCTTCTGCTCCCCGTGCCGATGGCACCCGCGAAGCTGAACCCAATCTTGTTGGGCCCTTCTACAACCTGGAAGGTCTCATCACTCATATCATGGTTCAAGGGACAGCCGTGGATGAGCCTGCAGATAACGCTGAATCTGATGAAGCGCCTGCACCGCCGAAGCCAAAGAAACTACAGAAGCCTAAAGCTTCAAAGCCTGCCTCAGCACGAAAAATCTCACGGGCGAAGCCACTGGCTACTGCACCTCCTGAAGACAGTGTGCAGTCTGAAGATTTGTCACGCATCTCCAAGCCCTCGAGAGTAAATATGCCTTTGCAACACACCAGCCAAGAACTGACTACTGCTGCTATTCTGCGCAACGACGCCGTTGATCTGTCTAGCGATGAAGATCTTGCAGATGACGCTCTTGAGCTACTGATCAAGAGCAAAGAAGAAGCAGAAATCTTTAATGATTTGCCTCTCTTTGACGTGGCAATTATCCACAACTTCATTGATGAGTGGTTTGAAACCCCCAATCTCAGCTTTGAGGATCTGCAACTTCCAATTGGCCTCAGCGTTGCCTTCTCTAGCGCCATTGCTTCAGAGCTAGCTCTAGCTCAGTGCATCGTTGAACTGAAGCAAAAGATCGACTTTGAGAAAGCTCAGTTCAAGAAGCACATGACCAAGCTCAGCGTGCAAGAGGTCAAAAACTTCAAGATCATGCTGCACGAGCTCAAAGAAGCCTTTCTCAAGAAGCGTAAAGAAGCTCAAGGTTCTTGTGAGCGCATGAAGAGCCTGGCTGACAAGTGTGTGCAAGCCTACAATGAGGCTGAGAAGCGCAAGGCTCTTGGTCGTCCTGGCATCGACCCAAGAATGGCTGCAAAGAAGAAGAAGCCCTTAACTGATCAATCTGCACCTTCAAGGCAGGAAGAACCTCGCATAGTCTTCCCAGCCAGCATGACTGGCTCAAAGCCAAAGGTCAGGTCAACCGCTTCAGAACTGAAGAAGACGAGGAATGTTGAGGCTGAAGCGGGAAAGAGGAAACATCCTGAAGCCTCTGATGCTACTCCCTCCAAGAAGAAGCGCAAGACCAAGAAGGATCGGGCTGCTCCCACAGAGCCCTTAGTTATTGAACCTATCTCAATGGTTCACCCTGCATCTGAACATCAAGAGCGCCAACTGATTGTCCATGAGCCTGCTTCCACAGAGCTCATGAAGCTGAAGACACTCCAGCAGTTGATCCCACCGCTGCTGAAGACATTGGTCACCATGACAATGTTGAAGATGATGCAGTTCTTCCTCAGATCGAGCACCAACTGGTATCATCGCATGTGCTTACGCACATCGAACTCATTAGCATTGGTCGTCCTCTGACACCAATTGCTCAGGATGCATCATGGGCTGATCACCCACAACAACAAGACACCCCGAGTACTCCCCAACAACAAGTCACACCACCCCGGCAAGAAGAAGAAGATGACTTTGAGGCCCAGCCAACTCCATCTCCAAAGGCATCGCCAGCGTTACGCAGGCTTTGCAAAGGACCAAGGTCTCAAGTCCCTCTTTCGAGCGTTCCATAAGGAGAAGTGCCCCACCAATCTGTTGCACGTCAAGTGTTTCTAGATGCCACTCCTACTGTGAATGTCTCCGAGTCTGAGGCTAAAGCTGCTGAAGACATTCTGGCTGCATCAGCCGACGACACACAAGAAGAAGAACGTGTCCCTACTCCCCCATTACTGAAGAAGCTATTCTCGAGGAGAACGTGTATGTGCCTGACCCTCCAGCTCATCAAGTGGAGGTTGAGAATCTTGAGGCTGCCACCCCCAACACAAATGAAGCCAATGACGTAGTCATGGCTGAAGCAAATGTGGAGCCTGCACCAACCAATGTGCCAGAAGTCAATGAAGCCAATGATGCAACTGCTCCTGAAGCCTCTGTTGTGCAGCCTAATGCCTCTGTTGCCACTGCTTCTGTTCCTGCACCTGCTGCTGGTCCTCAGTTTGACTATCACGTTGAGCACATGCCTCAGGTACAGAAGCCAATGCCAAGGTTGCCCAGGTTTCCAGGTCCTTCATCAGCACCCGGATCCTTTAATGTCAACGGCTTCAAAGCAGACAACACCTTCTTCAATAGCACCAAGAACCCCTACTCCATGGAAAGAATATCTTCTGATCGGTTCTGGAGCTATCCACAGCGAAGTTATTACTCATGCATTCTGTACAATCAAGGTCGCATTTTTCCTCATATGCGTCTTGACACCGAATGTTGGGGAACGTTGCAGAAAACAAAAATTTTCCTACGGTTTCACCAAGATCCATCTGTGAGTTCATCTAGCAACGAGTGATCGGATTGCATCTACATACCTTTGTAGATCGCGAGCGGAAGCGTTCAAGAGAACGGGGATGAGGGAGTCGTACTCGACGTGATCCAAATCACCGGAGATCCTAGCGCCGAACGGACGGCACCTCCGCGTTCAACACACGTACGGTCAGCGTGACGTCTCCTCCTTCTTGATCTAGCAAGCGGGGAGGAGAGGTTGATGAAGATCCAGCAGCACGACGGCATGGTGGTGGATGCAGGAGTCACCGGCAGTAGGGCTTCGCCATTCTACTGCAAGAGGGAGAGGTGTAGCAGGGGAGAGGGAGGCGCCAAGAGTCAAGGGTGCGGCTGCCCCTCCCTCCCCCCTTTATATAGGATCCCCAAGGGGGGGGGGCGCCGGCCCTAGGAGATGGGATCTCCTAGGGGGGGCGGCGGCCAAGGGTGGAGTGGCCCCCAAGGCAAGTGGGGCGCCCCCCCCCCCACCCTAGGGTTTATAACCCTAGGCGCAGGGGGTGGGCCAAGGGGGGCGCACCAGCCCACTATGGGCTGGCTCCCCTCCCCACTTCAGCCCATGGGGCTCTTCGGGATGGGTGGCCCCACCCGGTGGACCCCCGGGACCCATCCGGTGGTCCCAGTACAATACCGGTGACCCCCGAAACTCTCCCGATGGCCGAAACTGCACTTCCTATATATAATTCTTCACCTCCGGACCATTCCGGAACTCCTCGTGACGTCCGGGATCTCATCCGGGACTCCGAACAACTTTCGGGTTACTGCATATTCATATCTCTACAACCCTAGCGTCACCGAACCTTAAATGTGTAGACCCTACGGGTTCGGGAGACATGTAGACATGACCGAGATGGCTCTCCGGTCAATAACCAACAGCGGGATCTGGATAACCATGTTGGCTCCCACATGCTCCTCGATGATCTCATCGGATGAACCATGATGTCGAGGATTCAAGCAACCCCGTATACAATTCCCTTAGTCAATCGGTACGTTACTTGCCCGAGATTCGATCGTCGGTATCCCAATACCTCGTTCAATCTCGTTACCGGCAAGTCACTTTACTCGTACCGTAATGCATGATCACGTGACCAAACACTTGGTCACTTTGAGCTCATTATGATGATGCATTACCGAGTGGGCCCAGAGATACCTCTCCGTCATACGGAGTGAGAAATCCCAGTCTCGATTCGTGCCAACCCAACAGACACTTTCGGAGATACCTATAATGTACCTTTATAGTCACCTAGTTATGTTGTGACATTTGGCACACCCAAAGCACTCCTACGGTATCCGGGAGTTACACGATCTCATGGTCTAAGGAAAAGATACTTGACATTGGAAAAACTCTAGCAAACGAACTATACGATCTTGTGCTATGTTTAGGATTGGGTCTTGTCCATCACATCATTCTCCTAATGATGTGATCTCGTTATCAATGACATCCAATGTCCATAGTTAGGAAACCATGACTATCTGTTGATCAACAAGCTAGTCAACTAGAGGCTTACTAGGAACATGTTGGTGTCTATGAATTCACACATGTATTACGATTTCCAGATAACACAATTATAGCATGAACAAAAGACAATTATCATGAACAAGGAAATATAATAATAATGCTTTTATTATTGCCTCTAGGGCATATTTCCAACAGTCTCCCACTTGCACTAGAGTCAATAATCTAGTTACATTGTGATGAATCGAACACCCATGGAATTCTGGTGTTGATCATGTTTTGCTCTAGGGAGAGGTTTAGTCAATGGATCTGCTACATTCAGGTCCGTATGTACTTTACAAATATCTATGTCTCCATCTTGAACATTTTCACGAATGGAGTTGAAGCGACGCTTGATGTGCCTGGTCTTCTTGTGAAACCTGGGCTCCTTGGCAAGTGCAATAGCTCCAGTGTTGTCACAGAAGCATTTGATCGGCCCCGACGCATTGGGTATGACTCCTAGGTCGGTGATGAACTCCTTCACCCAAATTGCTTCATGTGCTGCCTCCGAGGCTGCCATGTACTCCGCTTCACATGTAGATCCCGCCACGATGCTCTGCTTGCAACTGCACCAGCTTACTGCCCCACCATTCAAAATATACACGTATCAGGTTTGTGACTTAGAGTCATCCAGATCTGTGTCGAAGCTAGCGTCGACGTAACCCTTTACGACGAGCTCTTCGTCACCTCCATAAACGAGAAACATGTCCTTAGTCCTTTTCAGGTACTTCAGGATATTCTTGACCGCTGTCCAGTGTTCCTTGCCGGGATTACTTTGGTACCTTCCTACCAAACTTACGGCAAGGTTTACATCAGGTTTGGTACACAACATGGCATACATAATAGACCCTATGGCTGAGGCATAGGGGATGACACTCATCTCTTCTATATCTTCTGCCGTGGTCGGACATTGAGCTGAGCTCAATTTCACACCTTGCAACACAGGCAAGAACCCCTTCTTAGACTGATCCATATTGAACTTCTTCAATATCTTATCAAGGTATGTGCTTTGTGAAAGACCTATGAGGCATCTTGATCTATCTCTATAGATCTTGATGCCTAATATATAAGCAGCTTCTCCAAGGTCCTTCATTGAAAAACTCTTATTCAAGTAGGCCTTAATGCTGTCCAGGAGTTCTATATCATTTCCCATCAAAAGTATGTCATCTACATATAATATGAGAAATGCTACAGAGCTCCCACCCACTTTCTTGTAAACGCAGGCTTCTCCATAAGTCTGCGTAAACCCAAACGCTTTGATGATCTCATCAAAGCGAATGTTCCAACTCCGAGATGCTTGCACCAGCCCATAAATCGAGCGTTGGAGCTTGCACACCTTGTCAGCATTCTTAGGATCGACAAAACCTTCCGGCTGCATCATATACAATTCTTCCTTAAGGAAACCATTAAGGAATGCCGTTTTGACGTCCATTTGCCATATCTCATAATCATAGAATGCGGCAATTGCTAACATGATTCGGACGGACTTCAGCTTCGCTACGGGTGAGAAAGTCTCATCGTAGTCAACCCCTTAAACTTGTCGATAACCCTTAGCGACAAGCCTAGCTTTATAGATGGTCACATTACCATCCGCGTCTGTCTTCTTCTTAAAGATCCATTTATTTTCTATGGCTCGCCGATCATCGGGCAAGTCAGTCAAAGTCCATACTTCGTTTTCATACATGGATCCTATCTCGGATTTCATGGCTTCCAGCCATTTGTCGGAATCCGGGCCCGCCATTGCTTTTCATAGTTCGAAGGTTCACCGTTGTCTAACAACATGATTTCCAAGACAGGGTTGCCGTACCACTCTGGCGCGGAACGTGTCCTTGTGGACCTACGAAGTTCAGCAACAACTTGATCTGAAGTTTCATGATCATCATCATTAACTTCCTCTCTAGTCGGTGCAGGCACCTCAGGAACATTTTCTTGAGTTGCGCCATTTTCCAGTTCAAGAGGTAATACTTCATCAAGTTCTACTTTCCTCCCACTTACTTCTTTCGAGAGAAACTCTTTCTCTAGAAAGGATCCATTCGTGGCAACAAAGATCTTGCCTTCGGATCTGAGGTAGAAGGTATACCCAATAGTTTCTTTAGGGTATCCTATGAAGACGCATTTTTCTGACTTGGGTTCGAGCTTTTCAGGTTGAAGTTTCTTGACATAAGCATCGCATCCCCAAACTTTTAGAAACGACAGCTTAGGTTTCTTCCCAAACCATAATTCATACGGTGTCTTCTCAACGGATTTCAACGGAGCCCTATTTAAAGTGAATGCGGCAGTCTCTAAAGCATAGCCCCAAAATGATAGCGGTAAATCGGTAAGAGACATCACAGATCGCACCATATCTAATAGAGTGCGATTACGATGTTTGGACACACCATTATGCTGAGGTGTTCCAGGCGGCGTGATTTGTGAAACTATTCCACATTTTCTTAAGTATGTGCCAAATTCGCGACTCAAGTATTCTCCCCCACGATCTGATCGCAAGAACTTGATTTTCCTGTCACGTTGATTCTCAACCTCACTCTGAAATTCTTTGAACCTTTCAAAGGTCTCAGACTTGTGTTTCATTAAACAGACATACCCATATCTACTCAAGTCATCAGTGAGGGTGAGAACATAACGATAGCCACCACGAGCTTCAACACTCATTGGACCGCACACATCAGTATGTATGATTTCCAATAAGTTGGTTGCTCGCTCCATTGTTCCTGAGAACAGAGTCTTGGTCATTTTACCCATGAGGCATGGTTCGCACATGTCAAATGATTCGTAATCAAGAGACTCTAAAAGTCCATCTGCATGGAGCTTCTTCATGCGTTTGACACCTATGTGACCAAGGCGGCAGTGCCACAAGTATGTGGGACTATCATTATCAACTTTACATCTTTTGGTATTCACACTATGAATATGTGTAGCATTACGCTCGAGATTCATTAAGAATAAACCATTCACCATTGGAGCATGACCATAAAACATATCTCTCATATAAATAGAACAACCATTATTCTCGGATTTAAATGAGTAGCCATCTCGAATCAAATGAGATCCTGATACAATGTTCATGCTCAAAGCTGACACTAAATAACAATTATTGAGGTTTAAAACTAATCCCGTGGGTAAATGTAGAGGTAGCGTGCCGACGGCGATCACATCGACCTTGGAACCATTCCCGACGTGCATCGTCACCTCGTCCTTCGCCAGTCTCCGCTTATTCCGCAGCTCCTGCTTTGAGTTACAAATGTGAGCAACTGCACCGGTATCAAATACCCAGGAGCTACTACGAGTACTGGTAAGGTACACATCAATTACATATATATCACATATACCTTTCGTGATGCCGGTCTTCTTGTCCGCTAAGTATTTGGGGCAGTTCTGCTTCCAGTATCCACTTCCCTTGCAATAAAAACACTCAGTCTCGGGCTTGGGTCCATTCTTTGGCTTCTTCCCGGTAGCTTGCTTACCGGGCGCGGCAACTCCCTTGCCGTCCTTCTTGAAGTTCTTCTTACCCTTGCCTTTCTTGAACTTAGTGGTTTTATTCACCATCAACACTTGATGTTCCTTTTTGACTTCTACCTCTGCTGATTTCAGCATAGCAAATACTTCAGGAATGGTCTTTTCCATCCCCTGCATATTGAAGTTCATCATAAAGCTCTTGTAGCTCGATGGAAGCGACTGAAGGATTCTGTCAATGACCGCGTCATCCGGGAGATTAACTCCCAGCTGAGTCAAGCGGTTATGTAACCCAGACATAGTGAGTATAAGCTCACTGACAGAACTGTTTTCCTCCATCTTACAACTGAAGAACTTGTCGGAGACTTCATATCTCTCGACCCGGGCATGAGCTTGAAAAACCATTTTCAGCTCTTCGAACATCTCATATGCTCCGTGTCTCTCAAAACACTTTTGGAGCCTCAGTTCTAAGCTGTAAAGCATGCCGCACTGAATGAGGGAGTAATCATCGGAACATGTCTGCCAAGCGTTCATAATGTCTTGTTCTGCAGGGAGAACAGGTGCTTCACCTAGCGGTGCTTGTAGGACATAATCTTTCTTGGAAGCTATGAGGATGATCCTCAGGTTCCGAACCTAGTCCGTATAGTTGCTGCCATTGTCTTTCAGCTTGGTTTTCCCTAGGAACGCGTTGAAGTTGAGGACAACGTTGGCCATTTGATCTTCAAGACATGTTGTAAAGGTTTTAGACTAAGTTCATGATAATTAAGTTCATTTAATCAAATTATTCCATGAACTCCCACTCAGATAGACATCCCTCCAGTCATCTAAGTATAATATGATCCGAGTTAACTAGGCCGTGTCCGATCATCACGTGAGATGGACTAGTCAACGTCGGTGAACATCTTCATGTTGATCGTATCATCTATACGACTCATGCTCGACCTTTCGGTCTTCTGTGTTCCGAGGTCATGTCTGTACATGCTAGGCTCGTCAAGTCAACCTAAGTGTTTGCATGTGTAAATCTGTCTTACACCCGTTGTATGTGAACGTTGGAATCTATCACACCCGATCATCATGTGGTGCTTCGAAACAACGAACTGTCGCAACGGTGCACAGTTAGGGGGAACACTTTCTTGAAATTATTATGAGGGATCATCTTATTTACTACCGTCGTTCTAAGTAAACAAGATGTAAAACATGATAAACATCACATGCAATCAAATAATAATAGTGACATGATATGGCCAATATCACATAGCTCCTTTGATCTCCATCTTGGGGCTCCATGATCATCTTGTCACCGGCATGACACCATGATCTCCATCATCATGATCTCCATCATCGTGTCTCCATGAAGTTGCTCGCCAACTATTACTTCTACTACTATGGCTAACACGTTTAGCAATAAAGTAAAGTAATTTACATGGCGTTTCTCAATGACACGCAGGTCATACAAAAAATAAAGACAACTCCTATGGCTCCTGCCGGTTGTCATACTCATCAACATGCAAGTCGTGATTCCTATTACAAGAACATGATCTCATACATCACATATATATCATTCATCATTCATCACAACTTTGGCCATATCACATCACAGAACACTTGCTGCAGAAACAAGTTAGACGTCCTCTAATTGTTGTTGCTAGTTTTACGTGGCTGCAATAGGGTTCTAGCAAGAACGTTTTCTTACCTACGTGAAAGCCACAACGTGATTTGTCAACTTCTATTTACCCTTCATAAGGACCCTTTTCATCGAATCCGCTCCAACTAAAGTGGGAGAGACAGACACCCGCCAGCCACCTTATGCAACTAGTGCATGTTAGTCGGTGGAACCGGTCTCACGTAAGCGTACGTGTAAGGTTGGTCCGGGCCGCTTCATCCCACAATACCACTGAAGCAAAATAAGACTAGTAGTGGCAAGAAAGTTGACAACATCTACACCCACAACAAATTGTGTTCTACTCGTGCAAAGAGAACTACGCATAGACCTAGCTCATGATGCCACTATTGGGGAACGTTGCAGAAAACAAAAAATTTCCTACGGTTTCACCAAGATCCATCTATGAGTTCATCTAGCAACGAGTGATATCTACATAACTTTATAGATCGCGAGCGGAAGCGTTCAAGAGAACGGGGATGAGGGAGTTGTACTCGACGTGATCCAAATCACCGGAGATCCTAGCGCCGAACAGACGGCACCTCCGCGTTCAACACACATACGGTCAACGTGACGTCTCCTCCTTCTTGATCCAGCAAGCGGGGAAGGAGAGGTTGATGAAGATCCAGCAGCACGACGACGTGGTGGTGGATGCATGAGTCACCGCAGCAGGGCTTCGCCGTTCTACTGCAAGAGGGAGAGGTGTAGCAGGGGAGAGGGAGGCGCCAAGAGTCAAGGGTGCGGCTGCCCCTCCCTCCCCCCTTTATATAGGCTCCCCAAGGGGGGGCACCGGCCCTAGGAGATGGGATCTCCTAGGGGGGGCGGCGGCCAAGGGTGGAGTGGCCCCCAAGGCAAGTGGGGCGCCCCCACCCTAGGGTTTCCAACCCTAGGCGCAGGGGGTGGGCCAAGGGGGGCGCACCAGCCCACTATGGGCTGCTTCCCCTCCCCACTTCAGTCCATGGGGCCCTCCGGGATGGGTGGCCCCACCCGGTGGACCCCCGGGACCCATCCGGTGGTCCTGGTACAATACCGGTGACCCCCGAAACTCTCCCGATGGCCGAAACTGCACTTCCTATATATAATTCTTCACCTCCGGACCATTCCGGAACTCCTCGTGACGTCCGGGATCTCATCCGGGACTCCGAACAACTTTCGGGTTACTGCATATTCATATCTCTACAACCCTAGCGTCACCGAACCTTAAGTGTGTAGACCCTACGGGTTCGGGAGACATGTAGACATGACCGAGATGGCTCTCCGGTCAATAACCAACAGCGGGATCTGGATACCCATGTTGGCTCCCACATGCTCCTCGATGATCTCATCGGATGAACCACGATGTCGAGGATTCAAGCAACCCCGTATACAATTCCCTTTGTCAATCGGTACGTTACTTGCCCGAGATTCGATCGTCGGTATCCCAATACCTTGTTCAATCTCGTTACCGGCAAGTCACTTTACTCGTACCATAATGCATGATCACGTGACCAGACACTTGGTCACTTTGAGCTCATTATGATGATGCATTACCGAGTGGGCCCAGAGATACCTCTCCATCATACGGAGTGGCAAATCCCAGTCTCGATTCGTGCCAACCCAACAGACACTTTCGAAGATACCTGTAATATACCTTTATAGTCACCCAGTTACGTTGTGAAGTTTGGCACACCCAAAGCACTCCTACGGTATCCGGGAGTTACACGATCTCATGGTCTAAGGAAAAGAAACTTGACATTGGAAAAACTCTAGCAAACGAACTATACGATCTTGTGCTATGTTTAGGATTGGGTCTTGTCCATCACATCGTTCTCCTAATGATGTGATCTCGTTATCAATGACATCCAATGTCCATAGTCAGGAAACCATGACTATCTGTTGATCAACGAGCTAGTCAACTAGAGGCTTACTAGGGACATGTTGGTGTCTATGAATTCACACATGTATTACAATTTCCGGATAACACAATTATAGCATGAATAAAAGACAATTATCATGAATAAGGAAATATAATAATAATGCTTTTATTATTGCCTCTAGGGCATATTTCCAGCACCGAAGCCATAACTGGTCTGCCTTGCTTGGAAGAAGCTCTGGATTGCTTCAAAGAGTCTGGATTGTTGCCGTTCGTCATCGACAAAGAGCACTGGAACAAAGAATTGCTGCTCCAATTCTATGCCACTCTTCACATTCGTGGCTACAACAGAGATCCGAAGACTTGGGTCCTTGAGTGGATGACCGGCAATGTTCATCACGAAGCCAAAGCCTTTGACATCATTGAGCTCATTGGGCTGCCCACTCCTGGAGATCTTTATGAACCTGGTTGTCAGCTTCACAGTGCAGCTATGGAGAGTATCTTTCAGAAGCCTGAACCAAACATGAGTCAGATGTTTAGCATGATGAAGCCTTTGCCTCCAGATGCTGCATATCCTAAGGAGTTCTTTGTTGAAGACTTTGAGTATCTGCCACGCACTATCTATCACATTATAAGGCGAACTCTCTGGCCCATCAAAGGACATTCTCCACATGCAAAGCTGGAAGGTGCAATGAAGACTTTGGTCTTTTATATTCTTCACGACAAATGCTTCAATGCACAAGACTTCTTCATCCGCCAACTTGCTGCATCAGGATCTGATCTTTTTGGCTTGAAGTTTTACGCTCCATGGATAATGCGGCTGATCAAACTACACTCAGCTGTCTCATATCAGCCCTCTGCTCGTAATCATTGGATCTTTCTGCCTGACGTTGATATGTCCGTTGAAGCCATCTATCCAGAGCCTACCAAGGAGCCTCTTAGTCTTCAGAATGCTGAGCATCAAAGCTTCTCTCAAAACATTGAAGGAGTTGAAGCAGTCACTCGTGTTTATCCTCTGGCTGGTACTACACGTGCACCTCATCGTGCCCTCACTGAAGCCACTGAAAGCACCATTGCCCAACAGCCTAGGAAGCGATCTCGTGTTCTCAATGACCGAGAGCTTCTGGTTGCCCTTCATCAGAAACAGGATAGGCATCATGACTGGCTGAAGCGCCAAATGCAAAGACTCTTGGTGGACGTAAACATGATTCGCAATCTTGCCACCAAGAATGTCTTTGTTGCCCATGAAACCTGTTGGCATACATGGAAAGGACTGACGCTTATGTGCTCTGAGGATGATCTTCAAGAGGATGGCTTCTCTGAATGCTTCAAGTTTGACTCCACACCTCCAAGAAGGCCTGTGCTGCGACAAACTCCGTCTCTTAAAGACTCTGAGTTCTCTTCCTCCGCGGCAACTGTGAATGCCAGAGTGATCGATGACGAAGACGATGCTACTTCACCGCCCCCTACTTCTGCACGCATCGACACTGCCCCGACTTCGTCTGCACCGCCTAACAACACCGACGACCCTGCTGCTTCACCTACTCCTCATGGGAACGAGTAGATGCTCTATGTCTTCAAACCTTTTTGGTCCTTACTGACAAAAGTGGGAGAAGCATATACGTTTGATAGTCTTCAAGTGGGTCCATATGGGTGGTTGCTTTATATTTTGCCTAGTGTTTACAACTCTCGTTTTGATACATTTGGTTCTTTGAGTTGTAAAACTTAAACTCGATGGTCGTCTGCTACTTATTTGCTATTCTGTGATGCGATGATAAATTCCGCATGTGCGATGATAAATTCTGCACTTAGATCATTTTGCAGACGTCCATCTTTCATTATGCATGTCATTATCTTCACATACTTTTCATGCATGATGAATTGTCATCATAAGTTGAAGAGGATCTCCACAAGTACAACCTGCCATGTGCATTTGCATTCCAAAAGCAAATTACTTATATGCACATCTTCAGGGGGAGCCCTTACAACTTATGAAGACAATCCCCTATCCTTTACATTTTCACATATTATATTCCCTGTTGAAAACTTCAACTAGTTTGTCATCAATCACCAAAAAGGGGGAGATTGTAAGTGCATCTAGTGTCACCCCTAGTTGGTTTTGGAGTATTGACGACAAACCTAGTTGACGGACTAATGTGTTTGTGAGAATTGCAGGATAACACAGGTAGAAGTCCCTCATTGATTCGGTTTTCCTACCAGAGATGACCCCTAAAAATGTATGAAGACATTGAAGTCAAAGGTGGTATGTGAAGACATTCACATTAAAGACTATGACAAGAGAAGACATCGCGTGAAGACTATGGAGCGCGAAGACTTAGCAGTTTCGTCGTTCTGTGTTTTTCTTTGTTGAGTCATAGGAACCACCGTACTGTTAAGTGGGGTCCAAGAGAACCAGTCAGAATGACTGGAGTGATGCTTAACCAAAATCCTATGTCTTCGAGTGAAGACTATGAGAGCAAATCTTGTCCAGAGTTGGATAAGTCAGCCTTGCTTGTAGCCCAAGTAAAGTTGCCATGTGTGTTTGAAATCTGACCATTGGAACACGTGTCAGTTCATTAGTGAACCAGGGTCATTTTGGACAAATCAGGTCGGGTTGCCCAGTGGCTATAAATAGCCCACCCCTACAACCATAAACGGCTGGCTGCTCAGAGTTAGAGTACGGCTTTTGTCGTTTGAGAGCAACCCACCTCGAAGCCTTTGAGAGAGAATTCCTTGTGAGGATAAAGCCCTAACCACCCAGAGCCAAAGAGTGTTAGGCATCACTTAAGTCTTCCTGTCTGTGTGATCTGAAGACTTATTACACTTGAGGACTGTGAATCCTCCAGCCGGTTAGGCGTCACATTCTGAGCATCCAAGAGTCATTGTGGATCGCCGGTGAACGAAGTCTGTGAAGGTTTGGAAGTCTACCTTGAAGACTTACCAGAGTGATTGGGCGAGGTCTGTGTGACCTTAGCTCAAGGGGAATACGGTGAGGACTGGGTGTCCTGAGCTGCGTGTTCAGGACTAGGTGTCCGGGACTGTGTGTCCTCAGGTTTAAATACCTAGCCGCCCTAACCAGACATACAACTGTCACAGCAGTTGGAACTGGTCGAACAAATCATTGTCTTCAACGAGTCACTGGTTTCATCCTTCCCTTCCCTTTACTTACTGTTGGTCCTTGTGAAGTCATTGTATGATTGCATTATCTTTTGTCTTCACTGAGTGACTACTTGTTCTGATTGGCTTCACAATATCTTCCTACCTGATCCTTACTGCCTAGCTGCTATTAGTCATTGTGCTTTCACTTCATTGAATACTTGACTATGGTTTGCCTAGTGTAGTCTACCTTCCGCTGCATGGAATTAGGTTTATTTCTATCGTTTGTCTTCGAAACTTCCATGTTTTGAAGACTTTCATAAAAATCGCCTATTCACCCCCCCTCTAGTCGATCACTAGCACTTTCATGAAGTGTTACGACTTGAAGATGGTCAAGCATTCTTCTTCGCCCCCACTGGCCGGCGCCGGCGAGCCATGGACCATGGTAACAAGCAGAGTGGGGCGTCTTATTCGAATATTTAATCAAAACACTAATCCAAATCCTAAGGTTGTGTCAAGTAACTCATGAATAGTTGCTTGGAAAAGCTTTCGCCGCAAACTTTTAAATTCTGATTTTTAATAAATAATGATAATGATATATTTTATCACTATGCAACTAAAATCAATTGACCGAATCCCCGTAAAAAATGGAGACAACAAATAAGGTTGCAATTTTGAGCAACTTCACTTCAGAACACTTTGGTGTCATAAGACAAACAAAGCAAATGTATGAGACCGAAAGCCGACACATGCAACATAGTGCAATCAAAAGAACTTGATTTGGCACACAGTATGGCCCTGTTTGTTTGAGCTTCAGGAATCAAAAGAACACATGCAACATAGTGCAATCAAAAGCCGACACATGCAACATAGCGAGGTGAGGCGGCTCCAGATCAGGAAAGAACGGGGCCCGAGGAGGCAGAGCTCGAGCTCGATCTCGAGCTCGCGTGCTCCTGGAGATGAACTGGGGGTGCAGGGGGTTGATTTGGAGCTGCAGGGGGTGAGTGGTAAGGAGAGGAGGGTTCGGGGAGGCCTTATATAGGCGGGCGACGGTCCACCGTGGACCAGTGTGCCGGCGAGGTTGTTGCCGTCCCTACGGGACACGGGGGCTCGCAGCTAGGTGTCGGGGGTGCTCGTGGGGTTGGTCTAGGGCGAGGGGACTGAAGAAAGAGAGAGAGAGAGAGCAGGGGGGCAGAGGCGCCGCGCGTGTGAGGCCGCTCACTAGAGCTCTCGGGCGGTCGGTGCGCATGCGAGCAGGGGCAGGAGAGAGAGAGGAAGGAGGGGGCTAACCAGCTGCCGTGCCTTGGACGCCGAGGCGCATCGTCGGGCGTGCTGATGAGGCCCGAGGTGGCCGAAAGTGGTTTGCAGGGGGTGGCTATAGTGCCTGGCCGCACTGTAGCGCGCTATGGATCATGCAAATGGCATGCCATGGCATTTTATATGCCTTGTGGGCATGGCCACTGATGTCTGGCTACCCTAGGGGGCAGTAAAGAGGAGGGTAGTGGCATTGGGTGCCCTGGAGAGCCAGTAGGAGAGGAGTGGGGTTGAGAGAGAGAGGGAAATGGGCTGTCCAGAGAGAGAAAGTGGGGTTTTACCCCTCCAATAATTGAGCTATGGATTTGACATTGTTACTGGAGGTGCAAGGGGACTAGGAGGGGTTGTGGTAAAACTTTGAGCCCATGGAGATTAGTGGAAGAGGTCAAAGTAGTTGTTTTGGTAAAGTGGCAGAAGGTGTTTGTTGTTGGTTTGGGCAGGTAAATGAACTCCATTTGGCATAAGACCCCACAGGGTGAAATGGAACATATAATTAGGGCCTTCCACCAATTTTGAGCTCATTTGGGAAAAGTTGCCAATGCAACTTTTGTAAACCCTAGAAATTAGCAGAAATGAACTTGTGTAGATCTAGTTGAGCAAATCACTTCCCCTTGATGCACCACTTGGTTTAGTGGCCTCATTTGGTCATGTGAACATGCTCACAAAAGTTGGGGTCAAGGAGAGAAGGTTGGTAGTACAAAGTTGTTCAAATTTGATTCTGGTCAGAGAGTGTTTTGGGGCATTTTGGTGAGCCAAAATGACCTTGATTGATATGAGGCTTTGCAAGGTGATCACAATATGTATTTGTGACTTGCTGGATTTTCCCAGGATTTTTATGAAAATATTTCCTGTAGAAATATTTCAAATCCTTGAAGTGGGCGTAAATGGTTTTGGGAGGTTTTGTCCAATATTTTGAACATGACCATGTGTTGAAACTCTTATATATGGAAAATATATGTCCACTGAGTTTCCCTGATTTTTGTCAAATATTTTTGAAACAATTAAATATTTTTCCCTATTAAAGACCATTTCTGGCCTTAAGAAAAGTTTTTAAATAAAATAGGAAAATAACTTTTAAAATTATATTTTTGTGGTTTATGGGAGTCCTATATCTAATAGTATTCAAATATACCTTTTGAAAGATTTTTCACACCCCAAATCAAGTACTTGCAGTGAAAACCTCAATTGAGGGGGGTTTTGGAAAACTAATTTTAGAAAATACTTTTTGGCCAAATTATTTTTGTAAGAAAATACTATATTTCTCTATACACATGGCAAGATCATTGGGCAGAAGCTTGGGGCAAGGAGATGAAGTATGTAAGGCGGAGTAGTTGACTTTAGAGAGCACTTGAAAAACACAAAGAGAAAACCAGCTGAATGATTCTTCTTCCATCTTCAGTTAGACGAGTAGGTCACCAAGTAAAAGTGACAACCAACGTGACCAAGTACTCCATGAAGTTTCTATTCATGGGGTACATAAGGTAGTCCGGGGCATTGGTGGTGGTAACGGTTGAGTATGGCCCAAGGTGTTCTCGATCTAGAGTCAAGACCCATGGTCATGATACGACCATGTTGTAGCTTGGTGGGGCTTAAGGGTTTCAAGGATTCTAGGGTGCGAGTGAACGTTTATCTTATCCTTGAGCACAATTCCTGAGATGCCAATTGTCTATCTAGTCCCTCAAACAAATTACCTTATACCACCGAAAGCATTATTTCGTATAGGTCAAATCCAATCATCACTCATGTGATCCATATTCTCGTGACTCCCGAGAGGAGGTTTAACAAAATCATATATGTCTACGATCCCCAAACTCATATGTATGGCTACCACTAAAAAGCCATGGGCAGAGCATACAAGCTTCCAAGCGGGAATAAAACACAACAATCCAAGTGCTCATCCTATTCTTCCAAGGTCCATGTTAGTGTATCTCTATCCTAAGGAAACACGTCGTATGCCACTCCAAAATCTTGTTTCCTTCCCATGAATCAACTCCAACAACCCGTTAACTTCCATTAATCACTACATAATCCTTTAATTCTACAAATCCTAGTGTCTATGGTGTTCCACATGATCTCCTAAAGTCCATATAATCCCCAAATACTAGAAAGGGCTGTCTACTATAGTAAGTCCACCAACTTCCATGGTCAAGTAAACTCCAAGGTCAACTCCGACAATTAATCCAATCTCCTAGTTTATTTCCCTCCAAGAAACATGGTATCATGATCGAGATCATCATTCTAAATCCAATTTACTCCGAACCATGTAGACTTACTCACCACCTATACTCAACTAGGATCACCTAATCCAAATCTCATGTCTAACCAGAATTCCTACATGTATCCCCCAAGTCATTTACGTGATATTAACTGTCTCCTATCAATATCCCATGGCTAAGTTAAAGCCATATACTTCCAAGAATTCCAGCATGCGATCATAATTGTCCTACTAAATCCAGTTTACTCAAGGGTAAGGAAAGTTATGCTACTCCATAATCATGGTCCCACCAAGTTCATCTGCCAACATGTAAGCCTCATAATCCACCAAATAGTCTCATATAATTCCTCAAAGTCATTGATATAAACTCATCAAGTCATTTGTCCTCTATTCCTATATCCTCAAACTGATCTTCCCTATGGCATCGTCAGTTATGGTGCTATATTAGGATGATAATGTGCTTGTTCACTATGTCCGCTAGTTCCATAATGAACCCAGTGTTGTGCAAGGTTTACAGAGGCTTAACTAGTCCTCTTGCAATTCTATGGGTTAAGCACATGGTTAAGGACTCGAGCTGGGGTATCTCGTGAAGCCTCGAAGGGTCTAGGGATGGGATTTCTAGTCATGAGGGGTAATACTACGAGATTGCACCTGGTCGAGGAGGCTGTAGCAAAAGTCTTCAGTGTCAGTTGCTTGCCGAGGTGGAATCCTTAGTGCATTTTGTCTTGCTAGTCTTCAGAGATGAGAGGGAGAAGTAGCATAGAAGGGGGGATGCCTAAAGGGGGTTTTATGGTGCAAGTGTAAACAAACAAGTGTCGTAAAGGCCACACACAATTCCATTAAGACATGATAGGTGATATAGCCGCGTACAAGCTGCCTAGGGCAAATGTGCGACTTATATTAAAATACAAACAAATAAAAACAAGCAGCACAGAACGTGGTTCCATTCGAACCATCACACACGGACTCGACTACGCATATGGGGGTACACGACTCATCCTACCCTAGGGGTTCTCGGACTTGGTAGTCGTGCTTGTGCCTCGTGCAGTCTTCTAAGTTTTCCTCAGGTGTTTCTACGTCTCTTATTTTGACGAAACGATCTGGGTTGAGCCTGTAGAATCTTCAAAAACTTCACGCATGTTGAAGTGATGGGGTGAAGGTGTTTCCTCGTAGCTGGTGTTGACTTGGTTTCCTCTTGTCTTCTTACTCACGGCGATCGTTTTTGCATTCTAAGGCATCGACGGTTCCAGGTGGCAATCCTTTATGCAATGACATTAACAAGGCATAGTAGAGGTCCAATCAGTCGGACACATTGTTGATAATATCGTCACCGAGAGCGGGGGATGAAGAAAACCGTCTTCCTGCTCACTATAGTGAGGCGGACCAAATGGCGAGGTCCCCATCCACCGGTGGTTGCCGACACAACAATGATAAGAACAGGGTTCCCCTACTAGCGATTTACATCATGATCTTGCATTTCCTATGCCCTGATCATCACAGGCTAAGGTCGCATCACCTTAGGGCAGTGTCAAGGGTGTCATCATCTTCTGGGTATTCATGTCCTCATTCCTTGAGGATGTATCTTTTGTTGGTATCGTCTTGTCGAAGTGTCGCCAATCTTGTGTTCACAAGATGTGGGTGAATGTCTGACAAGGCATCTTCCTTCTAGATTATCCACGAGGATTACAAGGAATCCACTGGTCAGGGGCATAAGGGTTCTAGTGACCAAAAGTTTTGAAGGGGAAGATATCTATAAGGAAAGTATACCTCATTTTTCGAAAAACTGAGAAGGGAAGAGAAGTATAGATAGTGTTGAAAACTGGTAATAGTTTTGGAAATAGTCTTAACCCTAACTAACGACCATGCTATCTAAGGCTTCCTACAGTCAGGATGGCTCTGATACCAGCTCTATGGGGACCCCGACTCATAAGTCGTGATCACCAAATGCACGCGTATAGTGATCCCAGAGATCAATGCTCACTGAACACACGGAAGCTGAATAACAAGAGTCTTACATCCATACATACCGTCTTACACGAATTATGACCATTATGGTCAAGTCTTACATAGATAAAGCCACAAGGGCTGAATACCAAATAAACTTAAGCAGCGGCAATCTTGGTCGATAAGTAGAACCCATGCTATCTGCCTTAACCCTACAGGCATTCTGACTGGGAAACGTCCTAGTTCGCATGTTCGTCTCGAAAGAACTCTTCATCGAACTCCTGTTCTTCCATGCCTGGCCAATTAAATAACCAGTGGCAAGCCAATGAGTACTTTGAATGTACTCGCAAGCAACCCATGATTGGAACAAGGCACAATAATGCAATGATATAGCACTAAGTAGGTAGTTTGCAGAAAGCTAGTTTTGAGTGCAATGACATGATCTATCAACATGTAAAGTATGCATCATGGGAGTACAGATATCCATATAGACAAGTTAAAGATATCAACATAAGCAGAGTTGGACACCAATCCAACTTGATCATCGTGGCAAGCCATCTGACTTAACCCAAATAGTTTTATCAAGATATACACACGGTTTGCAAAACTCTGGACGTAGTTTAAGCAGCACCGCCCAACTGTCCTTGACCGTGGACACGGCTATTCGAATAGTTTTACACTCTACAGAGGTCGCACACTTTACCCACAAGATCCGGGGAACTTCCGTGTCATCCACGACCCGCGGTACCTCAAGTACCCGGGGTAAGCACCCGATCACTATCTTTCCGTAGACGACACTGACATAGAGTCCACTCGATTGGTAGTAACCCCCGTGCCCAAAATTTCACATCTTAAAATTGTGGAGCCTTTCTCCCGTATTCATCACATACCACAAGCACGGGGTACCAACGGTGTGTCTAGTGCCCTGTAAAAACAGTCATGGCCGCCCTACATGGCACGACCCCGTCCCGAGAGAGCACAACAACGACTCTCCCGTCACTAGTAATGTGGGCTTTAAGATAGTATCGGCCTAGGTAATCAATAATGACCTTTCCCATATAAGGGTAGAGTGGTTGCGCATGTAAGGTTGGGACAGTCGACAAATCTTAAATCTAATCCGTTTTCGAAAACAACACACACACTTGCCTCGGTACACCACTTCGTCATCAAGTGGTTACCCATCTCATTATCACCCTCAGGCATAAGTGGCACCCGACGGAGTTTTAAAAAAAAGTCGTTTGAAAATACTTGGTCTCCATCACCATGCATATACCCGTCCCATTTGCGTAGCATCTACTTTAGCATCCTATCTACTCCCACCTGCATAACCCTCATAGGAAGGTAGGGTCATGCACAATGCAAGTATCAACAAGGAGGAAATGAGGGCAACCCACCAAAGTGGCTACCATCTCATCATGATTCCGATGCAACAATAATAAGGTGCTATATGAAATGCATAAAAAGGGTTTCACAGACATGGTCAAAGGGCTGCTTGCCTGGCTCAGCAAAGTCTTCTTGGGTCTTCAAAGTTTTCTGGTCCAACTCCTTAATCGGAAACGCAATCTATCGTCACAAAATAATAACGAGAAAAATAAGGCAATAATAAAACAGAAAAACCAAAGTGCTCAGAAAAATATCAACTCATTTTTGTTAAATACTAGGGTGAAAACTAAGAAGGCAAAATTCCTAGTTTTGCTCTTGGAGTGGCAGGATAGGAGAAATGGATTTTTAGAGGGGTTTAAACATATTCAAATTTGAATTTGAATATGAACAGTACATAAAAGTTGTTTGGGCATGAGTAAAAGTGATACCATTAAATAGGTGGGATTTTTACAAGATTTTAGGAACTGGAATTATTACTTTGGATTAATATTTAATCCTGTGGAATTTTTACAAGTTTGACAGAAAAGAAAAAGGAGAAGGGGCACTGTGCCTGCTGGGCCAGAACAGCCGCAGCTCAGCAGGCCCAGCCAGAGAGGCGGCCCAGCGCACTGGTGCACGTGCGCGCGCCAGGTTTAGACCAGACGGGCGGGGCCCAGGCGTCAGCGAGCGAGAGAGGGGCGATGAAGAGGAGAGGCTGACAGGCGGGGCCCGCCTATCATCCCTAACCCCGCAATAGAGGGCCAGCGAGCTCACCGGCGATGTTTTCGGGCACGGCGGGGTGAACTGATGGCACGGCTGGACTCAGCTTCGAGTCGCTGTTCGGGTGGGGGTGGTCGACATCGTCGAAGTTGCCTAGTTCGCCGACGACGAGGAAGCAGGGCGGCGATGCGTCGGGAGGTGGTCGCACCGGCCATCTACGGCTGAAAACAACGCGGTAAGGAGAGGGAAAGGTGTCAGCGAGGTGAGGCGGCTCCAGATCGGGAAAGAAGGGGGCCCGAGGCGGTGGAGCTCGAGCTCGATCTCGAGCTCGGGCGCTCCTGGAGATGAACTGGGTGTGCAGGGGGTTGATTTGGAGCTGCAGGGGTGAGTGGTGAGGAGAGGAGGGTTCGGGGAGGCCTTATATAGGCGGGCGACGGTCCACCATGGACCAGTGCGCCGGCGAGGTTGTTGCCATCCCT
>NC_057803.1:603063826-603066750 GCF_018294505.1 Triticum aestivum
ATGTGAGGCCGCTCACTTGAGCTCTCGGGCGGCCGGTGCGCGTGCGAGCAGGGCAGGAGAGAGAGAGGAAGGAGGCGGGCCGACCAGCTGCCGTGCCTCGGACGCCGAGGCGCATCGTCGGGCGTGCTGGGGAGGCCTGAGGTGGCCGGAGGTGGTTGGCAGGGGGTGGCTACAGTGCCTGGCCGCACTGTAGCGCGCTCTGGAGTGTGCAAATGGCATGCCATGGCATTTTATATGCCTTGTGGGCACGACCACTGATGTATGGCTGCCCTAGGGGGCAGTAACGAGGAGGGTAGGGGCATTGGGTGCCCTGGAGAGCCAGTAGGAGAGGAGTGGGGTTGAGAAAAGAGAGAGGGAAATGGGTTGTCCAGAGAGAGAAAGTGGGGTTTTACCCCTCCAATAATTGATCTATGGATTTGACATTGTTACTGGAGGTGCAAGGGGACTAGGAGGGGTTGTGATAAAACTTCGAGCCCATGGAGATTAGTGGAAGAGGTCAAAGTAGTTGTTTTGGTAAAGTGGCAGAAGGTGTTTGTTGTTGGTTTGGGCAGGTAAATGAACTCCATTTGGCATAAGACCCCACACGGTGAAATGGAACATATAATTAGGGCCTTCCACCAATTTTGAGCTCATTTGGGAAAAGTTGCCAACGCAACTTTTGTAAACCCTAGAAATTAGCAGAAATGAACTTGTGTAGATCTAGTTGAGCAAATCACTTCCCCTTGATGCACGACTTGGTTTAGTGGCCTCATTTAGTCATGTGAACATGCTCACAAAAGTTGGGGTCAAGGAGAGAAAGTTGGTAGTACAAAGGTGTTCAAATTTGATTCTGGTCAGAGAGTGTTTTGGGGCATTTTGGTGAGCCAAAATGACCTTGATTGATAGAGGCTTTGCAAGGGGATCACAATATGCATTTGTGACTTGCTGGATTTTTCCTGGATTTTTATGAAAATATTTCCTGTAGAAATATTTCAAATCCTTGAAATGGGCATAAATGGTTTTGGAAGGTTTTGTCGAATATTTTGAACATGACCATGTGTTGAAACTCTTATATATGGAAAATATGTGTCCACTGAGTTTCTCTGATTTTTTTCAAATATTTTTGAAACAATAAAATAATTTTTCCCTATTAAAGACCATTTCTGGCCTTAAGAAAAAGCTTTTAAATAAAATAGGAAAATAACTTTTAAAATTATATTTTTGTGGTTTATGGGAGTCCTATATCTAATAGGATTCAAATATACCTTTTGAAAGATTTTTCACACCACAAATCAAGTACTTGCAGTGCAAACCTCAATTCAGGGGGTTTTTGAAAACTAATTTTAGAAAATACTTTTTGGCCAAATTATTTTTGTAAGAAAATACTATATTTCTCTATACACATGGCATGATCATTGGGCAGAAGCTTGGGGCAAGGAGATGAAGTATGTAAGGTGGAGTAGTTGACTTTAGAGAGCACTTGAAAAACACAAAGAGGAAACCAACTCAAAAAATAAAAGCCAAATAATCCAAAAGTATTTGTCAAACCACACTTTATCATGATTTATTAGTTTAAGTGTTGTGGCATGAAAATCAGGGTGTGACAGTAGTCATCAAAAACATAAATTTGAAAAAATACTGATCATGTATTTGATAAAAGTCTAGAATAATGTTTCTACCGCAGACGGAAAATGTTCAATGTGTATGAAAATTATACATGTGTTGAAGAACAATAAAAAATAAAGATAAACAGAAATAGAAAAAGGATGAAAATCGGTCAAAACATAAGAAAATTGAAAACGAAAAATCACTGAAAACCACAAAAATCATCAAGTAAACCGATAAAAACCACAGAAAAAGAAATCATTCGCAACTACTTCCTTTGGCCGGCCGAATGGCGCCAAGCTGTATTAGGAATCAAGCACGGGTGATACGTAGCCCTGACATTGTTTGGATGAAAGGCTATTTCCTTCTCGTGCCACTGATTAGTTAGCTCTCGTCTGCAATTTTCACTTATGTTGTCTAGCCCAATAAGAACACGGTGGAAAATGAACGGTTTTATCCCAGCTTCAGTTAATGCAGTTGCTGAATCTCAAAAAAAAAAATTGTACCCAGTTGTTCTGGATTCAAATATTATTTGATTATACTTGAGGATTACACACATTGCACCTGGTCTTTTTCCATCCGCACTAAATCTGATGTTTCCTCCATCCTTCAGCGATTTTTTACACAGATGTTCTCATGCAGTTTCAATTGCTTATCAAGTGTATTCACTGCAACAATGGCGGCGAGTTCATCAACCATCACCTCTCCTCCTTCCTCTCTGCCAATGGCGTCTCTCTCCATTTGTCGTGCCCTTACACATCCGTGCAGAACGGGAAGGCTAAATGAGCGATAAGCAGCACAAACGACATCCTCCGCACACTCCATGGTGTTGTGTAGTTATGTTAGTTATAAGGGCTTCATTAACCTAAAGTTGTGTGCTGACTTTCTTATTCTCTGTTCCAAAATATAATATGTATTACTTCTTTTTTAAGTCAAACGTGTGCATGTTCAACCAAGTTTCTAGAAAAAGATATCAATATCTACAATAGCAAATCAGATTTGCTATTTCACATCTAGATGTGAAATAGTTATCTCACATCTAACTGCTCAACCACACGATGTAAAACGTCAAGATTTGTGCGCTCTTTTGTCGTGTCGCTCCTTGTTGTCGCTACCTCGCTGAAACATGTTGAGCTGTGTTCAGGTTAAGTTGCCCAGTGATGGGCTTTAGCTGGGCTATTAGTTGTCCTTTTATACTATGTTTTATGGGCTGTGATTTTTCTTTTGGTGATCGGAGGTGAAAAGAGGAGCGGTTGGACATGCCCCTGTGCACGGCCACTCATATTTTTATGCTTGTTTTGGAGTGCGTTGTCTGAGGGGCTGAGTTTTTTTTTTTTTTG
>NC_057803.1:603066981-603070369 GCF_018294505.1 Triticum aestivum
TTTTTGAGGACCTGAGCTGACAGGACCGCATTTTGTCTCGCTATTTTGGCTGGCGCGGGCCTCATGTACTCTACGACAGGCAGTTTTTTCGTTTCTTCTGAGACAAGGTACTCTAGGCTGCTGCGCTTGAATCTGATGTGTTGTGGTCTTTTTTTCATGTCTTTTTATAGACTATAGTCTTTTTCTGTTTCTTCTATATGGGCCGTTGTGTTCCTTTTTTATTATTTTAGTTGTTTTGTTTTTTTGTTTATTATTTGTTTTAAATTATGAACTATTTTATATTCATGATTTTTTGTATTTTATTTATATTTTCAAGTTTTTTTATTTCTGAAAATTTTCACTTAGACATCTGTTTGCTATGTCATGCAAATCTTGATCGAGGGTTGTTCCATCGCATGGGTTTCGTGTTACGCTGTGTGTGGTGACTACTTGTCAGCCTACTCATGTTTGTATCTTTTGTTAGGCCGTTCTCATGGCGTTACCTGGGCCCGTTTCAGATTGGTTTCGCTAATTCTCATGTAGATAAGAATTAACAATGTCTCATCTAACTTATTTATCATTAGCTGTAATTGCTTCTAAGTCGTGCTGGTTGTCGTTGTGTCATGTTTCCTATTCGTCCCTCGTGAAGCTGTGAGGCCTGATATGACTTTTTTAGTGGGCCATTTTTTGTTTGTGTATTGGTTTTTTTGTGGAGGGGGAAACTGCTTTAGCTGTTTCTGAATAACTTCCTTCAAAAGGATTTCTGCTTGCTTGGTGAATGTCTTGCTAGAAGATATAATTTTCTAAAATTGAGTTTTAGTATCTTTTATATGTTTACGTAACTTATCCAAAAATTTATTTACCTGTTTGACTTCTAACGAATCAAGATATCCTCTTATTTCGGTATAAATAGTAGCTATCTACTCTTCCCTTGCTGCGCGTCTTTTTATTCCGTGTTTTTAATTTTGGTTTGGTTGTGTAGTTAAAGGAGAGTTTAACTTGATCTATTTTCTTTTGATTTTGTAATCTTACCTAGATGAGATTTAGTGATGTCTCATTCTAGGTCTATAGCCTTCCAACTTTAATGTTCGCACAAGCTCGATTGTGCGCACATGTGTCAGCTCATTCTCTTTTGCCGCGCCTCCTCTTGTCCAGTTTTTTTTGTTTCGTGTCAGCTTTTTATCATGTTTCTTTTCACGTGGGACCATATACGCCGTCATTTGGGGAGCACAATCCATTTCTTTTTCTTTGTTCATTTTCGCTATGTGTTTTTGTGTCCTGGAGGAGAATTTGTAGAGTCCGCCCTTGACTCACAAATGAACTCGTAGTTGTTCTGTTGTAAGTTCACCCTCGACTCATAACTGGGGATGTGTTATGTTTTTCGTTCCAGTTGCTAGTCCATGTTCGACTCGCAACTGGCCTTGTAGTTTGTTATTGTCCTATTTGCATGTACACTCTCGACTAACTAGGCCCGTAGTTTGTTTCAGCCAAGTTGCAAGTTCATCCTAGACTCGCAACTGGGCTCGTAGTTGCATATTATCACCAGCCGTCAGTCCACTCTCGACTCACAACTAGGCCCATAGTTTTGTTGTTATCTCGGCTACAAGTCCACCCTCAACCCGTGACGTGTGTCACAATTTTGCGTAGTTGTCCCATTTGTAAGTTCACCCTCGAATCGCCACTCATATCGTAATTATGTAGTTGTCCCGGTTGCAAGTCCATCGTTGACTCGCAATTAGGCACATAGTTTGTGTCATCTCAGTTTGCAAGTCCACCCTTGACACGCAACTCGACCCGTGCTTTGTTTTCATCCTAGTTGAATGTTCACCCTTGAGTCGCAACTGGGCCCATAGTTTGTGTCGTCACAGTTGCAAGTCGACCCTTGACTCACAACTAGGCTCGTAGTTTTGTAGTTGTCCCAGTTGAAAGTTCACTGTCAACTCGCAAACCGTGCTCGTAGTTGTCCCAGTTGCAAGCCAACCCTCGACTCGCAACTAGACCCTGTGTTTTGTTCATCACGGCTACATGTCCACCCTTGACTTCCATCTGGGTCCATAAATTTTTTCCTCTCAATTGCAAGTTGACCCTTGACTCGCAGCTGGGGTGGTAGGTGCCCCAGTTGCAAGCGCACCCTCGACTCGCAAATGGGCTCGTAGTTGCCCCAGTTGCAAGTCCATGCTCAATTCGCAACTGATATCTGTTTTGTTTTCATTCCAGTTGCAAGTCCACACTCGACACGCACCTGGGATTGTAGTTTATTATTGTTTCAGTTGTCCAACATCGACTCGCAAATGGTATCATAGTGTGAGTTTGCCCTTGACTAGCAACTAGGCCCGTAGGTTGTTTCATCTCAGTTCTAGATCCACCCTTGACTCGCAACTGGCTTGTAGTTTCGTAGCGGTTACAATTGCAGGTCCACCATTGACTTGCAACTGGGCCCATAGTTTTGTTGTTGTTTCAGTTACAAGTCCAACCTCTCGACTTGCAACTCGTATCGTAGTTTTGTATAGTTTTCCCTGTTGCACCCTTGACTTGTAACTCGTATTCAAGTTTGTGTAGTTGTCTTAGTTGCAAGTCAACCCTCAACTCGCAACTATGCCGGTAGTTTGTTTCATCCCACTTGCAAGCCCACCATTGACTCGCAACCTGATATGTGTTTATTTTTCATCCCAGTTGCAGGTCCACTGTTAACTCCAACTGGGCTCGTAGTTTTTTTCATCCTAGTTGCAAGTCAAGGCTTGAGTTGCAACAGGGCTCTTAGTTTTATAGTTCTTCCAGTTGCCTGTCCAGCCTTAACTCAAAATTGGACAAGTAGTAGTATAGTTTCCCCAGTTGCATGTCCATCCTCGACTTGCAACTCAGGCTTTGTCATTGTAATTGTCCAAGTTGCAAGTCCAGCATTGACTCACAACTGGGTTGTTTGTACTTTTGTAGTCGCCCACTAGAAAATCTACTATCCAGTCGCAACTCGGGGGCGTAGATTTTGTAATCGCCCTAGTTGCAAGACCACCATCAAATCGCAACTCGGTAACCGCCCTAATCACAAGTCCACCATCGACTCGCAACTCGAGGGCTGTTTTTTCTTCTTTGTCTCATGCAACTTGCAAATCGACCATTGACACACAACTAGGAAGGGGGGTTTCCGTGTACTTTTGCAGTCGCCCTAGTTGCAAGTCTACCATCAACTCGCAACTCGGGACCCGTAGATTGCATTCGGCCCAGTTGCAAGTCCACCATCGACGCGCAACTCAGGTTGTAGTTCTTTTTGTGTTTCTTGCTAGTTGCAAGCACCCCCTTGACTTGTAGTTGTGGTTCTTTTGTCTAGTTTTGTATTCACCATAATTGCAAGTCCATCATCGACTCGCAACTCGCCCCATAGTTTCTAATTCCCTAGTTGCAAGTCCACCTT
>NC_057803.1:603070680-603076456 GCF_018294505.1 Triticum aestivum
AGCAACCCCCTAGACTTGCAATTGTGGTTCTTTGTCTAGTTTTTGTATTCGTCCAGTTGCAAGTCCACCATCGACTCACAGCTCGAGGGTTGTTTTTGTTCTTTTTGTCTTATGCCACATGCAAATCGCCCCTCGACTCACAACTAGCGAGTTTTTTCGTGTACTTTTGTAGTCGGCCCAGTTGCAAGTTTACCATCAACTCGCAACTCGGGGCCATAGTTTTGTAATCACCCCAGTTGCAAGTCCACCATCAGCTCGCAAATCGGTACCTGCCCTAGTTGCAAGTCCACCATCGACTCGCAACTCGAGGGCTGTTTTTTGTTCCTAGTCTCATGCCACATGCAAATCGACCCTCGACTCGCAACTAGAGGGTCCGTGTACTTTTGCAGTCGCCCCAGTTGCAAGTCTACCATCGAGTCGCAACTTGGGGCCCGTAGGTTTTCATTCGGCCTAGTTGCAAGTCCACCATCGACTCACAACTCGTGCCATAGTTCTTTTTGTTCTTTTTGTCTCATGCCACTTGCAAAAATGGCCCATCGACTCGCAACTAGCAAGTTTTTCCGTGTACTTTTCTAGTTTTCCCAGTTGCAACTCCCCCCAGTTGCAAGTGGGGTCGTAGTTTTGTAATCGCCCCACTTGCAAATCGCCCCTCGACTCGCAACTCGGAACCATAGTTTTTGTAATCACCTTAGTTGCAAGTCCACCATCGACTCGCAACTCGGTACCCGCACTAGTTGCAATACCTCCATCGACTCGCAAATCTGTACCCGCCCTAGTTGCAAGTCCACCATCGACTCGCAACTCGATACCCGTCCTAGTTGCAAGTCTACCTTTGACTCCCAACTTGGAAGCGTTTTTAGGTATATTTGCCCCAGCTGCAAGCCAACCATGGCTCACAATTGGGGCCTTTTTTCATAGTTGTAGGTGACCCACTTGCAAGTGCATGCTCAACTCGCAACTGGGGATTGTAGTAGTGTAGTTGTCACAGTTGCATATCCACCCTTGACTCACAATTAGGGCTTTTTTATAGTTGTAGCTACTCCAGTTGCAAGTCCACCCTTGACTCGCAACTCGGGCTTTTGTAGTTGTAGTTGCCCTAGTTACAAGTCCAGTGTTGAATCGCAACTAGAACATTCTATTTGTAGTTGCTCCAGTTGCAAGTCTAGCCTTGACTCACAACTTGGGCTTTTGTAGTTGTAATTGTTCTAGTTGCAAGTCAACCCTTCAGTTGCAACTAGGGCCTTTTTTGAAGTTGTTGCCCCAATTGCAAGTCCACCCTTGACTCGCAACTGGGTCTTGTAGTAGTGTAGTTTCCCAAGTTACATGGTGACCCTAGACTCACAAGTGGGGCTTCAAGTTGAAATTGCACCAATTGCTAGTAAACCCTCGACTCACAACACGGCCTTTGTAGTTGTATATAGGCGCCCAAGTTGCAAGTCCACCATCGACTTGCAACTAGCCTTTGTAGTTGTAGTTTCCCAAATTGCAAGTGCACCCTTAAATAAGAACCGGGCTTCTAGTAGTGTAGGTGCCCCAGTTGCATGTCCATCCTTGACTCACAACAGGGCCTTTGTAGGGAGTCCCAATTGCTAGTCCAACCCCGAGTAGCAATCAAGCCTGTAATGGCAGTTGTCCTAGTTGCAAATCCACATTCAACTCGCAACTAGGCCTGCAGCTACTTTTTTGCCGTCCCGGTCGCAACTTCAACCCCCGGCTTTGTCCCACTTTGTTTTTTTATCCCAATTGTAGCTCAACACTTTTTGTTTTGTTATTTGTTTTTGTGGGCCCAACCCATTTTTCAAAATGTCCCACGTTGCAAGCCCATCTTCAACCCAAATTTGATATTTTATCGAAAGAAATGCAACCGAGTCTGGGGGACCCAACTTTTAAACTGTTATGTTTTTTTCAAAGAAAGGCCAGCAATTTACATGTTTTTGAATCCCTGACACGTTGATTTTGTTTCTTAACCTCCTTTTCGAAATGTCATTGTGGTATACAAAATGGGACACACACCATTTTTTGAGTCACGTCTTTTTGTATAACCGGTTTTTTCGAAACATCTTAACATTTTTTAGGAACATATAAGGCCAGTTGGAGGGCAGAGACATCGCAAAAAGTCCCAGGGCGATGACCATGGAGGTATGCATTGTTTGATGCTTCCGTTTGGGGCAAAGCTTGCTACCAGTTTTGTGTGTTTATAATGCTACACTCATGGGAACATAAGTTTAGTGTGTTTAAATAATGGTAACTACTAACTCGTCTGCTTGTCTTTTATGCTTGTTGGCCACATGTTTTACAATTCGTGATTGTTGGGAGTTGTAATAGGTTTAAATTTTGTTTCCAGCTACCTATACGTAGAAGTTTTTTTGCCACCGATTCTGAAGTTGTGAATATTTGTTTGTTTAACGATGCCATCTTTATTTGTGGATTTAGATGGCATGAACCATTACTACTGATGCTATGTACCCGGTTCTGTTGAACTGCATTTTTGTTACCTATGTCACAAATAGGTTATTTTGGTTTAGATTTTCATTTGATACATGACTCGTGAAATGATCGGGTTAATTTAGGCAGTAAGCAATCTTAATGTTTGTACCAATTTTTTTGCAGAACCACTACATTTGAACTAATCGGGAGTAGGTAACTCTGGTCATTCTTCACTTTTTGACGGAGTCGTAACAGTGGCAATCATGCATTTGAGCTATACAAGCGTGTAGAGTAAACAAGTTCAAAACTTATAGGTTTATATGACTAGTACAATAGTAGAGAGCCGACGAAGTCTTTGTTTGAGAGTTTTGAATTTGATGATAGTCCAGCTTTTGTTTATCACCTTCATACCATGTGCTCAGATTTTAACTTGTTTTTTTGTTTGGTCAACTTCTACAATACAATTTATTCTTTTCTATGTCATGCATCATTCCCGACAATGATTGTTTACAACTATATTTTTATTCTGTTAAATGGGACAACCGCTTTAGTCTAGCGCTACAT
Organism: Triticum aestivum; assembly: GCF_018294505.1. Classification (NCBI taxonomy): domain Eukaryota; kingdom Viridiplantae; phylum Streptophyta; class Magnoliopsida; order Poales; family Poaceae; genus Triticum; species Triticum aestivum. The sequence continues at coordinate 603,073,672 of NC_057803.1, forward strand.
TTTGTTCATTTTGTTAAATGGGACATTTTTCTTCAAGACGTTGAGTATGAAGGAGAACATGTGAATGTCAATCTAACTGATAACTTGTTGTTTGAGGGATTGAAAACACTGGTAATAATTTTCGATGTGTTTTTATTCCCACAGTAAAAATTAAGAGCAATTTTTTTCTTATAACCCACCTTTTTTTCTTTCTTTTTCAACTTGCTGTAGTTCACTAGGAGTAATGAGAGAAAAGAAGGAAGAAGGGCCATTCAGAAGCGAACAAAGAAGGTACCTACTAATTTTCTGGTTTTTCAGTCACAAAACTATAAACATTTGTTTTTTTTTTTGCTTTTTGCACCCGCTTTTTTTCTCATTGCTTTTCTTTTCATTAATCATTTTCTTTGTTTTTTTGTTGCACTACAGAGATCAAGAGTCCAGACAGAAACAAGCAAAGACAGACCGAATCAAACAAGAGCAACAAAACACAAATAATAACGCGTCAAAAAACAAAACACAAATAAAACTAGTCAAGCCCAACAACAACTACAAGGCCCTGTGACAAGGCTTTATCTTGATACGGAACGTGTCCACGAGCGGACGTTGCTGGACAAGACAACAACGTGCTGTTTCTCCAAAAAAAAGAGACAACAACGTGTTGGGCTGAACAAAAAAGGACAAAAAACAGGAAAAAAACGTCTATAGGTGATCTACAAATAGTTGTAATGTCATCTTAGATGTGAGATATTATCTCACATCTAGATGAAATATAGACAGACCCATAGCAAATTTATATCATTTGATTCATCATGAAAAGTCTTTTCATATTTTATCCCTTAGGTATTGAAGACGTTGATATTTTATTTATAATCTTGGTCAAACATACAATAACTCTGCTTGCCCGAAAACTAACACCTTACATTTGCACCGCGTCGAACCTCTTCTTTTCCTGTGTTTTATCTCTTGTGCGTCAAAACAAAATCTATGTCAACTTGAGAAAAAAAGAACTCTATCTGTACATACATAGATACACCTTTGAATCCATCCCGGCTCTTTAATCCCTAAGATACATTTTCTACTTGCTGCATGTGTGCTTGAGCACGGGTGGCCTGTTTGTGGTGAAAGATGGTCCAAGTCCAAGTCTAGCTAGTTGAGTCGTATCATGTGGAGGAGCCGCAACAAACTCAAACGTGTTGACCATGAGACATTTTCTGTGGAGTCCAAATGCGCACTAGTAGTACATGGGAGGTAGTCATCGTTTCTCTTAGACGACGAGAGGCGAAGGTAGCGCAGCTTGGAGAGGTTGCCAAGCAGAGGAAGCACCCTACCGGAAAACAGTATCGTGGAGAGGTTACTATGATAGTATCTCAGGTTGTTGTCGAAGGAGCCGAGAAACGCAGGGACGACATGAGCTCGCGGGGTCGCCGGCGGTGCGTCGTGGAAATCATCAGCTAGCTTCCACCGGGTCTTCAAGTCCAGTAGAGGTCTTCAAGTCCAGTAGAAGTCCACCGGGACGACATGACCATGAGACATCTTGTGTGGAGTCCATATGCGCATCACCATGTCCATATGGGAGGTTGTCATCGTTTCTCTTAGACGAGAGGCGAAGGTAGTGTAGCTTGGAGAGGTTGCCAAGCAGAGGAAGCACCCTACCGGAAAATAGTATCGTGGAGAGGTTACTATGATAGTATCTCAGGTTGTCGAAAGAGTCGAGAAACGCAGGGACGACATGAGCTCGTGGGGTCGCCGGCGGTGTGCGGTGGCAATCATCAGCTCGCTTCCACAAGGCAAGACGCCCCGCCCCCATGGTGATGTGTGGCTTCAACTCCGGTAGAGGTCTGCTCACCTGCGGCCGGCCATGGAAGGTGGTATGGGCGGCTATGGCAAGCATGAGAAGAAGCAGATTAATGGCCGTGGGACTCATGCTGTCGTTGGCCTCCTACATACTACGAGTATGAGAAGAACCCTTGATCTATAATTGAATTAGAGGGTGCCTGAATTAGTGAAGCTGGTCGACGGTCGGAGTCATTGGTCTCGTCAACGCCGACGGTCGATCCGTCCCAGTGCTGCACGACAGGCGTGTCTGAGACGTCCGGCGTCGATCCGAGTGTATGGCTTCACGGCAGGCCGTGTGTGACAAGTCCGACGTCGATCGGTCATTAACTGCATGTAGCCAAGCCCCGCGTACGCTGCATGCTGCGATGGGTCATCACACAATTCATTGTTAGTGCGCGTGACCATTTTTTTCCACACGTATCAAGTGTTACGACTTGACGATGGTCAAGCATTCTTCTCCTCTCCCCGCTCCAGCCGGCGCTGGAGATCCATGCATGGTAACACGCACAATGGGGCGCGCAAATGCACGGGCAACATCTTCATAAATATGCTTGGATTATAACTAAAATAACATCTTATTCGAGTATTTAATAAAAATACTAATCCAAATTCCAAGGTTTTTTTTTGCGAGAACACTTGTATTACTCAGATAATAATGTCTTTACAATCATCAAGGGAAATACCCAAGACTTCGTCTGGACCAGATTCCAGCCAAGTCATAATTCGCCCCTCAACACGAGCAAATCTAGCCAAACTATCACTAGCTTTATTCTGGGCTCTCACAACATGAGTAACACAAGTTTGCCTAAGACGCATGAGTAGTCTTACTTCATTCACCAAAGCAGCATACATTGATCAATCGACTTCAGTAGATGTTAACATAGCCACTGCCAAGCTTGAGTTCGTCTCGATAGCAACGGGCAGTTCGGATCTTTGTACCGCCGGAGATAAACCTTCCATGATTGCCCCT
>NC_057803.1:603076752-603085492 GCF_018294505.1 Triticum aestivum
AGAGCCATCCGTGTTCAGTTTTACCCAACCCTCGTCGGAAGGCTTCCACTTACACACAGGACCTGCGCTCTGAGGGTTGACCGCTGCACTAGTCTGGTCAAATGCCATATATCATTTGCCTTTCTCCGGATCCATTCCTTGATTCAGTTTGATCCCTGCTAATTCATCCAAGTATCTTCTCAGAAAGCTGACAGAGACATCCTTGGCCGGCGCTGGTTTATGGTGTATGATTTTATTCCGCACATACCAACTTCTCCAGAAAATGAGCAACACCTTACACCAATCGAGCCCACATAATAAATCCAGCGCATGAAGGAGCCACTCTCTTCCATTGGGCATAAAAGATTCAATAGACGATAGAGACATCCATGGCCGGCGCTGGTTTATGGTGTATTCCAAGGTTGTGTCAAGTAACACATGAATAGTTGCCTGGACAAGCTTTCGCCGCAAAATTTTTAATTCTTATTTTAAATAAATAATGATATATTCATCACTATGCAGCTAAGATTAATTGATCAGGTCCCCGCAAAAAATAAATAAATTTGATGACAACAAAGAAGGTTGCAATTTTGAGCAACTTCACTTCAGAACACTTTGGTGTCTAAGACAAATAAAGCAAATGTATGGGACCCAAAGGCGATACATGCAACATAGTCCAATCAAAATAACTTGATTTGCCCTGTTTGTTTGAGCTTCACGAACCAAAGCCAGTGAATCTGAAACAAACAGCTATTCCAAATCAGCTTTGCCAGTGAAGTTGAACCTGGAACCTGAAACGACAAACGACTATTTCAAATCAGCTTTGCCAGTGAAACTAAACCTGAAACCTGAAACAAACAACTATTTCAAATCAGCTTTGCCAGCGAATCCGAGCCTGGATGCAGACCATTTTTAGTGATATTTGTAGAAGCACCTCAAAGTGTACTTTGATGGCGAGTCAACTTTATCACTGAAGCAAATCTACACGTGATTCAAATGCAATCAAAACTGAAATAAACTGGGTATTATATCATCGTGAATCATCATTCGCTCTGAAGTGAACTCACACATTATTCGAATCAAAAGAAGGCCAAAACAACAAGGCTAAAGTACCACCACTATCATAACTTCGAGTTATAGGTCCTAAGAGGAATACATGGAGAAGTAACAGTGACATAACATAGGCATGATTTCTCTCACGTTGTTATTTAGAACCAAGCACTACATATATAGTAATGAATATGTTTGGGCTTCACAAAGTTCCAAGAATGACCTCATCCATGAACAATGACCAGGAACCAACATATTTCATATTCTACATTACGACAATCAGAGTACCTAACCATTTATATTAGACACACATATGAACTTGCATAGTATAAGTTCATTGTAAACTCGGTGCATATTTCATAAGTTCCGCTGACAAAGGCCAATGCTAGGGCCAAAAGAATGTTGACCTGGAAAGAATACCATGTCCGATAGTCGATTGGGATAGGCCCATGGCAACACCAATGGATTGTTGGTTGGGAAAGAATATCAGTCCAATGGTCGTTTGGGAAAGGCCCATGCCAGCCCCAATGGACTGTTGGTGGGGAAAGGCCCATGACAGGACAACCAAAAGGTTGGTCAGGAAAGATACTCCATAGCCGACAAGCAGCAGATCCGGAAACGGTTTTCTCGTGTGGACTTTCCCCAACAGACAGGGTCGACCAACAATATGTTGGGGAACGTTGCAGAAAACAAAAATTTTCCTACGGTTTCACCAAGATCCATCTATGAGTTCATCTAGCAACGAGTGATTGGATTCATCTACGTACCTTGTAGATCGCGAGCGGAAGCGTTCAAAGAACAGGAATGAAGGAGTCGTACTCGACATGATCCGAATCACCGGAGATCCTAGCGCCGAACGGACGGCACCTCCGCGTTCAACACACGTACGGTCAGCGTAACGTCTCCTCCTTCTTGATCCAGCAAGGGGGAAGGAGAGGTTGAGGAAGATGGCTCCAGCAGCAGCACGACGGCGTGGTGGTGATGGAGCTGCAGTACTCCGGCAGGGCTTCGCCAAGCTCTATGGAGGAGGAGGAGGTGTTGGAGAGGGAGAGGGAGGCGCCAGGGGCATGGGTGCGGCTGCCCTCCCTCCCCCCTCCTATATATAGGGAGCCTAAGGGGGGGGGCACCGGCCCTAGGAGATGCAATCTCCTAGGAGGGCGGCGGCCAAGGGGTGGGGGGCTTGCCCCCCAAGCAAGGGGGCGCCCCCCTTTAGGGTTTCCCCTACCCTAGGCGCATGGGCCCTAGGGGAAAGTGGCGCCCCAGCCCACTTTGGGCTGGATCCCTTCCCACTTCAGCCCATGGGCCCTCCGGGATAGGTGGCCCCACCCGGTGGACCCCCGGGACTCTTCCAGTGGTCCCGGTACAATACCGGTGACCCCGAAACTTGTCCCGATGGCCGAAATACCACTTCCTATATATAATTCTTTACCTCCGGACCATTCCGAAACTCCTCGTGACGTGTAGACATGACCGAGATTGCTCTCCGGTCAATAACCAACAACGAGATCTGGATACCCATGTTGGCTCCCACATGCTCCTCGATGATCTCATCTGATGAACCACGATGTCGAGGATTCAAGCAACCCCGTATACAATTCCCTTTGTCAATCGGTATGTTACTTGCCCGAGATTCGATCGTCGGTATCCCAATACCTCGTTCAATCTCGTTACTGGCAAGTCACTTTACTCGTACCGTAATGCATGATCCCGTGACCAGACACTTGGTCACTTTGAGCTCATAATGATGATGCATTACCGAGTGGGCCCAGTGATACCTCTCCGTCATACGGAGTGACAAATCTCAGTCTTGATCCGTGTCAACCCAACAGACACTTTCGGAGATACCTGTAGTATACCTTTATAGTCATCCAGTTACGTTGTGACGTTTGGTATACCCAAAGTACTCCTACGGTATCCGGGAGTTACACGATCTCATGGTCTAAGGAAAAGATACTTGACATTGGAAAACTCTAGCAAACGAACTATACGATCTTGTGCTATGTTTAGGATTGGGTCTTGTCCATCACATCATTCTCCTAATGATGTGATCTCGTTATCAATGACATCCAATGTCCATAGTCAGGAAACCATGACTATCTGCTGATCAACGAGCTAGTCAACTAGAGGCTTGCTAGGGACATGTTGGTGTCTATTTATTCACACATGTATTACGATTTCCGGATAACACAATTATAGCATGAATAAAAGACAATTATCATGAACAAGGAAATATAATAGTAATGCTTTTATTATTGCCTCTAGGGCATATTTCCAACACAATAGTCTTTCCCGACCGACTGTCTGTCGGACCAACCAGCCTATTGGGGATGTAGTGATATATTAAACCCAAGCCAAGGAAGCTAAAGCCAAATCGAAACAAATGGCTACAATAACCTGTGGGTTAAAAAAAGAGTTAATTCCACGAGTGAAGAACGACGTGGTGAAGTGCATGTTAGCCTCTAGTATATTTGGAGCTGGAGCATATTGTATCGCCTCATCCAACTGGAGTTAATCTTAACGTAAGATCATTGCAAATCCCCTATTCAAGTATTTCTTATAATTCAGTAAATTTCCCAGCTAACAGATTCTTTTTAGAACAGCCCAGCTAACAAATACGAGGCGCTCCAATATTGCTCGGTCCAGTTGGCGTTTCGGCTTTAGCCCATTATCTAGAGTTGAAAAGGGAAAAAAAATGTGAAGGGGAGATGGGGGTTGTCATGTTTGGAGAGCGTCGTTATGTATCGCTTCATGTGGGACCAAGCCAGGCCTAGCATAAAGGAGCGCCTTACCAACCGCTACTATTGGGGCCGGTCCAACTTTCTAGTTAGTAAATGTTTCATTTATGTCTTCATTTATTCGGGGTTTTTGCTTTTTGACATATGGTTATCTTTTACAAAACCTACAAATACAAATATATCCATTTTTTTTATTTTAAAACAATTCAAAACCATGAATATGGAAAATATTAACGCAGTTTAAAATTTCTGTATCCGTAAATTTAAGAAATGTGTATAGCCTTGAAAAATTGTCTGTGACATTTAAAAAATGTTCATGCATGTAAAAAAATAAAGGAATCATTTTCATTAAAAGTTTATAAAATATAAAAAATAGTTTGTACCATTAACAATACTATTTAAACATTTCAAAGTTATGCCCTTGACATTTAAAAAAATGGTGGTACAGTGTAAGAAAAAGTTCAGTTAGTTTAGAAAAATGTTTTGTGTCATCTAAAAAATGTTCTAATTTTTTTCCGCAATACTTTTGTACTACTATTCGATTAAAATCTCAAAGCATGTCATTGAGGTGTTTGAAGGGGTGGGGAGAATAGCTCGAACCAAGTGAAGCTAGCAGGAAGATGAAGAGGACCAAGCAAAAGCTTTATCTGTGTTTCACCTAACAATGGCAAGCCCAGTGCTTGGTGGTGCAACCGAATTAAGAACAGCTTGGGTCAGATGAAGACATGGGGTGAGACTAGTGTGTAGGAATACTTAATTCAGGTTAGGTTGGCACATTTGGGTATTATTGGTAATTTTACGAAGTCACCATAGACGTCTCGTAGTCGAAGGAAACGTCTCCTCCCACTAAATGTACATCGCCGAAATTCTAAAATAAATCCAGGATAAATGAAAGCACCAGGATTAAACTGAAAAGATACCACTGTCCATCTAACCATTCAATCACAGGTTGGTTTGCATGATGGATTTTTATTTGGAATCTATAAGTCCAGAACGTGCCACGTTTTATCATCTCGGCCCGAATCCTTTTTTTTTACCATCGGATCTGATGCATGCATCTTAAAGCACTCGAAGTGTACACGTCAGTTATCGAGCACGTTCGCTGAAAACACGCCACGGCCCGAACGCCTTATCCACTCTCTTCATCCTCTCCACCCTCTTCCCGTCCCCCTCCGTCGTGGCTCTATCGCCAAGACGCGCCCAGAGCATTGACGTCCTTTTCCTTCGCTCATCGTGGCGAGTCGAGGAGGCCATGCGCCGGTGACCAGGCATCACACATGTGTGATGAGACGGGCAGCGGCGGAGCCGAGGGGGCGGTTGCGGATGGGAGCTCGAGCCGATTCGGGGTGTCACACGGTGGAGGCGGGTGGGTCCTCGCCGGTGTCGCGTTCTGCTCCGGTGAAGGCCCGCGGCTTACGGATCCAGCGGGAGCTAGCGCGGTGAGCCGGAGGTCGCGCAGCGGAGGAGCATCGGCCTAGTGTCTGAAAACCTCGTGCTGGTGACCCATGGGTGGGGCTTGGCCGGCCTAGGCTCGACGAGCTCGAGCTCGAACCACCGCGCTCCTGCGTTTTTTGTGGTGAATTTTGGTCCGCCGCCGTCTGGATGAAGGAGTGGTCGTGGGATCCACCGGAAGCCGGCGCCACTGCCGTGGAATCCATGATGGGGTCGGCTGCCCGGTGCCGGATCTAGCTGAGGCGTGGCCGCAGCCGCAAGAGGCTGGCTCCACATCGACGGCGCCCGAGGCGACGACGACGACCACCCATCTGCCGCTTTCCGGCGCGGTGGTCGTGAACGCGAGCTCCCCTCCGCCTCCCGCCGGGGTACGACCTGAGCACGGGTGCAGCAGCTATCATAGGTTTGTTGGGTAGAAGTAGAACTAGATGGCATCACAGGAGGTGCAGGACCCAGAAGCAGCTCGAGTTCGACCATTTATGGCAGCGCATTGCACAAGCCCCCCGTGCTGGCTAAATCCCTTGCAGGTAGCACCTTGCTCAAGCTTTGTTTCTTCATTTTTTTCAGTTTATCTCTTCAATTGTCATGCGATTACCCATGAATGCACTACAAATTTAATGTTGTGTTTTGCCATGTATATTTATGATGTGTTGCCATTGGCAACTAGAAGTTTGTGGGACTAAAAGAATGTTTGTGTTTTTTTCCATGTAAATTTATAGATGTGTTTGCCATGGAACTACATGAATGTTGTGTTTTTGCCATGTAAATTTTATATATGTGTTCTCTATACAATTTTATTTTTCAAGTTTTGCCCTCGCAAAAATGCAATGTTTGTTTGCCTTGGCAAATTTTGCAAAGTTCATGGCAATTTTTCATCTCTATCCTTGTTCATAAACAATGGCATTTTGCTTTATATGGCAACATTCATGTGATATGCCATGGCCCTTTTTTTATCTGAATACATGGAAAACTTGCCATGGCAACTTTGCATGTTCAAAAACATGGCAAACTTATATATGTTTTAAAACAAGGAAACTTGCCATGACACTTATTTTTATTTGAATACATGGCAAACTTGCCATGACAAAGTTATATATGTTCAAAAACATGGCAAACTTAGTATGTTTTTTGGCAAATGTATTGACGGGGCATGGGACAAATACCTTTATTCACAACCAAAAGTGGGATTTTCTACGTTATACTTGCCATGGCAACTTTACTATTAATTTCATGTCAAATTTTACTTGTTTTTTTGACATGGTCAATTTATTATATAGAGCATGGCAATTTTAATTTAAATACGATGACAAATTTACATTTTGAGAACATGACAAATTTTAACATGTAGCATGGCAAATATACTTGTGTAGCCATGGCAATTATTTAATTTATTTCCATCGCAAAATCACACCATTTTTGCCATGGCAAAATTTAGTCCATATTTTTTTGCGATGGCATACTTTTAATGACATGGCAAATTTTGCTTTATTTTTTCCATGGCAAATTTATTTTCAAGAGCATGGAAATTTTAATTTAAATATGATGGCAAATTTACATTTTTTGGAGCATTGCAAATTTTTACTATGTAGCATGGTAAATATACTTATGTTCCCATGACAATTTTTAATTTATTTTTCCATAGCAAAATTTACTCCATTTTTTGCCATGGAAAAAAGTACTCCATTTTTGCCATGGCAAAAATCCTATTCACATGGCAAATTTTAGTTTAACTTGCCATTTGAAATTTTTCTGCTTTTTTACATTTGTGTATTGAAAGATTGAAAAGTTAAGAATTTTGTGTCATTCTTTTTTCTTTTCGTTTTGGGGCTTTTTCAGCGCAGCAGTATGCAATTGGTTTGTGCCTCCCTTTTTCTGTTTTAGGGCTGACTACTTGTGTTCCATGTGGGCCACAGGGGACGTTCGGTACGGGGCATAAATCGTTCGATAGGTTCCCTATATTATGATGTAACGAACGACTCGTTCGGTAGTTATTGGCATCCTTTTTATTTTGCTAGAACTTGAAGCGTTGGTGTGGAAAACTCCTCTTTTTACGCGTACGTGATGTTTTGTTTACGAAGAGATGTGGGTGTGTTCTTTTAGGGAGAAACTTGATGGATTTTGTTTGTTATAACAAATAAGGAACGTTGTTTTAGTAGATCATAACCATTAAATTTATAATCTAAATGCTAAACTAATTTTGCTGATGTGGATTAACTGGGAAGCCTGTATGGTGCCTCCAATTAATAAAATAACCAAAAAAATTAAACCATCAAAAAATAGGTCTTGTTTTTATATTAAATAAGTCTTGTTTTTGATGGTTATTAATGAACAAATTAAACAAATTAAACCTAGGACGTTTGTAAAAAATTCTGCCCGGAATCCTCTGTTTCATCTTATCCTGACTCCCCCTTTCCAGTGACGACGGAGCACGAGCAGGTCAGGGGCGACGCCCTCATCGCCACCCACCTCGCCGCCGGCCCTCCCCCTCATCTTCTCCCACCTCGCAGCATCCCCTACCCACCCATCCCTCCCGCGTCCCATCTGTCACTATTCACGCGGCTCCTCGCTGCGCCACCTGCGGCGGCTGATTCAGGCGACGTCCGGCGAATCCCGCCACCGCGAAGCATAGCCTGAGCTCCCCTCACGCCGCGGCGCCCTCTCATCCAGCTATATCCGGCGCTCGAGGCCACCAAAGCCCACCCGCGACCCTCCCTCCATGGCTAGGGTTTCGGGAATCGACTGCGGCGCCTGTGGCCATGTCGTCCTCCTCTCGTCAGGTGAGTGAATCCCCTCCCTTGGCTTCGTCCTCTCTATCAACCCATTTCTCTAACCTCTGCTCTTCTCTTCTCCTGTACATGTGCAGGGATGAACGACTAGTGGACACCTTGCTGCTGCTCGGGGACAAAGCAACCTACATTAAGAGATTCCTCCTCCTTCTCCTCTAGCTTCAGGTGGGTTGGTCCACTCCTCCTCTCTGCTCCCAAGTCCTCCATCTGCCACAGTTAAGACTGGCGCTTCCGTTGCGTAGTCACTAGACACACGCAACTAGGTTTTCTTTGGTTCATTGATATGGTTCATCTTCATCGTGATGGATGTGCCCTCAAAACCAAAAGGATTAACATAGCTCCATGGAGATCGTTTAACAACCTAGGTAAGAGCAGCTCCAGCCGTTCGGCCCCCGGGGCGCGTAAAAAGAGCGGCCTGGGGGCGAACCAGCGCTAACTCGGCCCCTGGGGGCGACCTAACTCCTAGTATACCCCTAGGCGCCGGCCCCAGGATGTGAAAAATTCGAACTTGGTCGTTCCCGCTCATCACAAAAGACGCCACAAATTCGGCGATCACAAGTCACAGTTCGGCGATCGGATATAGTCTGGCGTACAAAAAACAGAGTGCCGCAAGTTCGCGTGCGCAATGAATCATTCGGTGGGGTCGGCTTCAGGTGTCGGCGGAGTCGGCGTGCGTGGGCTCGGCGGTGTCGGAGCTGCTTCGGTGCTGGGCGGTGTTGGCGCGGCTTCGGTGCTGCT
>NC_057803.1:603086686-603104493 GCF_018294505.1 Triticum aestivum
ACATCCCTTATATAGTCGGGGAAAAGATCCAACCGTTATCCACTAGTTCTGCCCGCAACTCACGGTACTACCGCTCCAGGGGAGCGGTATTACCGCGACACCAAGCGGTACTACCGTGTGAGACCACGGTACTACCGTGGCAGCTCCACAGGCCGGACCAAGCCTGAGCTAGGAGCGGTACTACTGCTGGCGCGGTACTACCGCTCCCCTTGCGGTACTACCGCAAGGCAGGAGGGTCACGGCCTGGGAAGGGCGCGGACGAAATAAATTTCATCCGTGCCTACTTCCGCAGAAACTAGGGTGGTACAAAAACCCGACGCGGTACTACCGCCCACTAGGCGCAGTACTACCGTGGTAGGCACGGATGTAAAAAATTACATCCGCGCCTACTACCGCGACGCAGCGGTACTAGGCGGAAGGGCCACGGTACTACAACTCCAAGGGAGCGGTACTACCGTGGGCCCCGCGGTACTACCGCGCGGGGCGAGCGGTACTACCGTGGGTGCCGCGGATGTAAAAAATTACATCCGCCCCTACTACCACACCGGAGCGGCACTAGGCCAGAGTGCGGCGGTACTACCGCGCCAACGGAGCGGTACTACCGTGAGGGGCACGGATGTAAAAAATTACATCCCCCCCTACTACCGCGCTGGAGCGGCACTAGGCCAAGGTACCACGGTACTACCGCGCCCGAGGGGCGGTACTACCGTGGCCTGCCGCGGTACTACCGCATGTACAGCAGTAGTCGACAGTTTTTCGCACAACCATGATAACGATGGGTAGCTCCAAGGTGCAAGGGAAGGAGGGGCAAGTGTACGTGTGATTCCACCCTACCTTTCCGACGCGGACCCCCTCTTAATAGTACGGCTCTCCTACGACTCAACTCCACCAAAGAGAAACGTAGAACAACGCCGGCTTCACTAGCTCCGAGAGGCACCGAATCGTCTTGTGCCTGATGAAGAAGTATCTGTGGGTCACAAGGCACACGATTAGTCCGCACGAGTATTGCCATCAATCACCAAAACACTTAAGGATAAATGTGCCCTTACAATCTCCCCCTTTTTGGTGTATTGATGACAACACGGAATTTGCACATAGATAAGATAAGTTTAAAGCAGTGGCAAACCCCACTCCTCTAAAATATAGACGAGGCTCCCCCTAGATGTGTGCACTATATATGAATGCTTTGGACTGCATGGCACACAAACTAGGATCAACACTCCCCCTATATTTTAGAGACCAAGACATGATAATAAGCCTAGCATAGCATGAAAGTAGCACAATATAACACAAGCTAGCTAGGATAGATAGAGTGCATATGTCTTACACCATATGAGATAAGATAACCAAGGTTCAAACGATAAAAGCAGCAAAGAGCTCAACTGGCAACCACACAAACTCGCAAAACCAAATCCCTACGCTCTCTCCCCCTTTGGCATCGAGACGCCAAAAAGGCAGAGAGGACACCTAAACACACAAGAGGTGGCTCAAGCAGAGAAACTGTCCCACTCCTCTGCATCAGACTCCTCCGCAGCTGGAATGGACTCCTCGGCCTCCTCCTCAGAATCAGTCCACTTGAATCCTTGCTTCTCCATCCACTCGGTCTCAGGAGTGATGTGCTCCTCAGACCCGGCAGACACATCCTCGCCATAGAGCTTCAAGATCTTGTTGTGCCGGCGACGACTCTCCTTGGACTCCACGTGAGCCCTGTACTGTCCCTTGGCTTGCATGCAGAAAAGTGACTTCATCTTATCCGTCAACCTCTTGGCCCAAGATGGCCTAGAGTCACTCTGAGTAGGCCTAGCAGAACGGCCCCCAGCAACATCCTCAGCTCCAGCAGCATCCTCATCAACAGCAGCAGCCCTAGCAGCAGACGCCTCAGCACGAGTAGCAGTGTTGGCCCAGTTGGGTTTGACCCTCAGACAAATGGGCTCATGGCGAATCCAGTCTGGATCCAGGAACTCCTCCGTGGGGTACATCTTCTCCCAAGTCTTCGAAATCAGCAGAAACAAGTAGGGTCCATAAATAGGCACCTTGCGGTTGAACACAGCAAACCGAAGCTCGCACCACATGATGTGAGAGACATCAAGTGGCTGAGTCTGAGATGAGCGAGCCTCCTCGCACAGAAGCATCATGTCCACCATGTAGGCATGAACCTTGTCTTTATCACCGATGCGTGGGAACAGAGAGTTGCGGAAGATGCGGTACATGATATCCAGAAACGGGTTGAGAACCGAGACTATCTTGCCAGTGGCGAGCTTCTTCTCAACCATGAACGGAGTGAGCTTGTCCTTGTCAGCAGAGTCAGTATTGCCGTGAGGGCGAACACCAACAGGAGTGTCAAGTCCATCATCAGCAACTTGAAGTAACTCCATGAACTCCTTCCAGGTAGCAGACAGCTGGCGGCCATTGGTCATCCACGTCATCCTCCTCTCATCATTGGTGTGGAAGTACACTGAGGCAAAGAACTGACAAATGATCTCAGGGTCATAGTCCATGTGGAACGAGATCACATGCTCAATGCCAAACTGCTCCACCAAGTCCAGAGCCTCCCCAAAGTAGTCACGAAACTTGTCCTTCCTCATGTGGTGCATCTCAATCCACTTCACCTCTACATAGGTATTCTGCTTGTTCTTGATGACATCCAAGTAGATCTGGGTTTGAGTCTTGTTCCAGAACAGTTCACATCCTCTGATAGTGGAGCGTGGGGTCGCATATGGGTGAAGCTGCCTGATACGGACATACTCTCGAGCGCCTATCTCATCCATGCCCCTGGCGGGCTCCTTGTGCTTGCTGGCGGTGGACTTGACATTGCGCTTCGACGCAGATGATCCCTCGGGAACTTCGCCTGGGTTGCGCAGACGCTTGGAACCAGTGTCACGGACGGGATTGGCCCGGCGAGAGCCACCACCTAAAACACACACGCAAAGCACCAAAACAAGTCGAAAAGGATCAATGCAAAGGCTAAAAAGACTGCACAAGAAACCCATAGAAGATAAACGAGAAAGTTAGCATGCGATAGAGGTGACCCACGGTAGAACTGCCATGGGGTGTGATACTAAGGTCTTACTAGAGCTCCAGACACGGTAGTACCGTGAGGGGTCACGGTAGTACCGTGGCTGGGGCAGTAGTACGACGTTAGTACCGCACGGCGCGCGGTAGTACCGCGCCGTAGAAGCGGTAGTACCGTGGGAGCGGTAGTACCGCGCCATACGGGCGGTAGTACCGCGTCGCGTCGGATCAAGCAGGATTTGAATCTGAAAAGACCCGCGAAGCCATGGCGGTGCTACGGTGACCAGATCTAGAGCAAGACAACAATACAAGTATAAATCCTATGCAATACTACACTCCTTCATCCTACTCTTGCAGAGATCTAGCCGAGAAATCTCAAGAACATGCAAGCCTCCCCCAAAACCTAGAAAAACCAAATACAATCATCACGGAGAAGGATTTGGGGAAAAACCTTGGTCCATAGCAAGAGCACGTGGTGGGGAACGATCCCACCGGACGGAATCACGGGAGGGCAGCCGGTGGAGGAGATCCGGCGACGAACGCCGGCTCCGTTCGTGAGCACGAGAGAGGAACGGGCTATGAGGAGAGAAAGGGACGAATGGGTATGGGGGAGTTAGAACTCCCCCTCCCCGACCTTATCCCCGCGAGCCCGAACCGGCGCGGTAGTACCGCGGGTCATCGCGGTAGTACCGCCCGGGCGGAAGTACCGCGCCGTGGCGGTAGTACCGCTCCATCAGGCGTGAGCTCATGCCGCTTGGGTGCGTAGTACCGTGCTCCCATCAGCGGTAGTACCGTGATTGGCCGCGGTAGTACCGTGGCCGACCACGGTAGTACCGTGAGCTCATGCCACCAAGGGTTTCGAACAAGAGAGAAAACCACGCCTTTGCATTGAAAAACAGACACAACCCAAAGCAGCACAAAAGCAAAGGAACAACAGTAAAACCCTAAGTAACAAGGTCTCTCGAGGAGAGAGAGGGCGGTGGCCGAAGCCACCTATGTTTGAGTTGGATGGTATGGCACCGCGAAGAATTATCCTTGGGCCCATGACCAAAACTCGTCTTTGAAGCACAAGTACCATCAAAAATGGCGAATGTGAAAGAGGTGATCTATTTATGCATAATGGGGGGAGGGAGAGTTCATTGAGAGAACAACACTCCCCCTATGTCCATGCCTACATCTAAACTAGACAACAAGTTGAGTGTGGTGGGGGGTGCACGGGTTCAAGTCACATTGCTCAAATCAATGATATTTAGCTCATGCCTTAACTCGCGAAATCTTGCTTCATCCAATGGCTTCGTGAAAATATCTGCAAGGTTATCATGAGTGTTGACATACTTGAGCTCGATCTCCCCTCGCCGAATGTGATCCCGAATGAAGTGATACCGAATCTCAATGTGCTTCGTCTTGAAGTGTTGCACCGGGTTGAGGGAAATCTTGATGGCACTTTCATTATCACACCAAAGAGGCACTTTGTCACAAGTGACACCGTACTCCTTTAAAGTTTGCCTCATCCATAGGAGTTGAGCACAACAACTACCGGCCGCCACATACTCCGCTTCGGTGGACGAGAGAGACACACAACTTTGTTTCTTGGAAGACCAACTTACCAAAGAGCAGCCAAGAAATTGACACCCTCCGGAAGTGGACTTCCTATCCACTTTGTCTCCCGCCCAATCGGAATCCGTGAAACCTTCAAGCTTGAAGTTTGCTCCTCTTGGGTACCATAAGCCAAAGTTTGGGGTATGAGCCAAATATCGAAAGATTCATTTGACCGCCACAAAGTGACTTTCCTTTGGTGCGGCTTGAAAACGTGCACACATCCCCACACTCAACATGATATCCGGTCTAGATGCACAAAGGTAAAGCAAGGATCCAATCATGGAGCGATATACCTTTTGATCCACCGCTTTACCATTGGGATCGATGTCAAGTTGGCACTTGGTAGGCATTGGTGTAGTAGCCGGCTTGACATCACTTAGCTTGAATCTTTTAAGCATGTCTTGAGTATATTTGGCTTGGTTGATGAAGGTTCCTTCTCTTCTTTGCTTGATGTCGAAACCAAGGAAGAACTTCAACTCTCCCATCGAAGACATCTTAAACTTGGAGGTCATGAGAGCGGCAAATTCTTCATTGAAAGCTTTGTTAGGGGAACCAAAGATAATATCATCAACATATAGTTGGCATACAAACAACTCCCCGTTGACCTTCTTAGTAAAAAGAGTGGGGTCGTAGCCCTACTTCAAAACCACGATCTTTTAGCAACTCGGTAAGGTGGTCATACCACGCACGTGGGGCTTGTTTAAGGCCATAGAGTGCCTTATCAAGTTGATACACGTGATCCGGAAAGTAGGGATCCTCGAACCCGGGGGGTTGCTTGACATAGACCAATTCATTAATGGGACCATTAAGAAAAGCACTTTTCACATCCATTTGTTGCAACTTAAAGTTGTGATGGGAAGCATAAGCAATCAACAAACGAATGGATTCAAGACGAGCAACAGGAGCGAAGGTTTCACCGTAGTCGATACCCTCGACTTGGGAGTAGCCTTGTGCTACCAATCTTGCCTTGTTGCAAATGATGTTCCCATGGGCATCTTGCTTGTTCTTGAAGATCCACTTGGTCCCAATGACATTGTGGTTCCCGGATGGTCTTGGCACCAATCTCCATACCTTGTTGTACTCGAAGTTGTTGAGTTCTTCATGCATGGCATTGAGCCAATCCGGGTCTTCGAGCGCCTCATAGACCTTTTGGGGTTCAACACAAGAGACAAACGCGTGATGTTCACAATAGTTTGCCAATTGTCTACGAGTGCTTACCCCTTTACGAAGACTTCCGACCACATTTTCCATGAGATGGCCTTTGTTGGTGAGCTTGGAAGCAATCTTCGCGGCACGACGCTCTAATTCCTCCTCGGGTGTGGAAGGAGGAGGGTTGACTTGATGATCTTGAGCGCCGTCTTGAGTTTGTTCTTGATCTTGAGGTTGATCTTGATCTTGAACTAGCTCGAGGGGGAGAACTTGACCTTGGGCATCATTTAGTGGTTCATCACGGTCTTGAGGTAGATCTTGCCCTTGGTCTTGTTCATGAGGTTGAGGGCCTTCACATTGTTCTTCGGAAGCATGTGGGTCTTGATGAGGTGATGGCTCTACTTGAGTAGAGCATTGTCCTTCTCCTTCGGCCACAAGGGGTTCCTCAATGGGTAGGATGTGACCAATACCCATTCTTCTTATGGCTTGGGGAGGAATTTCATCACCTATATCACAAGTACCACTTTGCTCGACTTGGGAGCCGTTATTTTCGTCAAACTCCACGTTACACGTCTCCTCAATGAGTCCGGTGGACTTGTTGAGGACACGGTAAGCATGAGAGTTTGTAGCATAACCAACAAATATGCCCTCATGAGCTCTAGCTTCAAATTTAGACAACCGAACACCTTTCTTGAGAATGAAACACTTACAACCGAACACTCGAAAGTACTTGAGGTTGGGCTTGTTGCCGGTGAGGATCTCATAAGGAGTCTTGTTCAAGCCTTTGCGAAGATAGAGCCGATTGGATGCATGACATGCTGTGTTGATGGCTTCGGCCCAAAAGTTGTATGGAGACTTGAACTCCGCCATCATGGTCCTTGCCGCATCCATCAACGTCCAGTTCTTCCTCTCCGCAACACCATTTTGTTGAGGGGTATAAGGTGCCGCATATTGATGCTTGATCCCCTCGTCACTAAGAAACTCATCCAAGGTGTAGTTCTTGAACTCGGTGCCGTTGTCGCTTCTTATTGTCAAGATCTTTGCATCATGTTGACGTTGAGCTTCATTTGCAAAGTTTATGACGGTTTGTTGGGTCTCACTCTTCCTCTTGAAGAAGTATACCCAAGTATATCTTGAGTAATCATCCACAATCACCAAGCAATACTTTCTTCCTCCAAGACTATCAAAAGATGGAGGCCCAAAGAGATCCATGTGAAGGAGCTCCAAGGGTCTCTTCGAGTAGATGATGGTTGAGGGAGGGTGTGCCTTTTCATGAAGCTTTCCTTCGATACAAGCACTGCACGCACGATCTTTGGCAAAACTCACATTTGTTAGTCCACGAACATGGTCCCCCTTGAGGAGACTTTGCAAAGATCTCATATTGACGTGGGCCAAACGGCGATGCCAAAGCCATCCCACGTCAACTTTAGCCATTAGGCATGTCGCGGTCTTAGTGGGTTGCTCCGAAAAGTTAACCACATAGAGACCGTTCTCGACATGCCCAACAAAGGCTACTTTAAGAGTCTTGCTCCACAAGAGGGCCACGGTATCAATATCAAAGAATGTGGCAAAACCCATGAGTGCAAGTTGACAAACGGAAAGTAAATTGAATGCAAGGGACTCAACAAGCATGACTTTCTCGATCGTTAGATCATGAGAAATGACAACCTTGCCGAGGCCCAGTACCTTAGAATGTGATGCATCACCCCACTCGACATTGGTGGGCATAGATGGAGTCTCTTGCACATCCACCACCAAGTCCTTGCTCCCGGTCATATGATTTGTTGCTCCACTATCGAGCAACCATGATCCCCCACCGGAAGCAAACACCTACACGAGATCAATGCTTGGTTTTAGGTACCCATTTAGTAATGGGTCCTTTGATGTTAGTAACAAGGGCCTTGGGAACCCAAATAGACCATTCAATGTACTCATAAGGAGAACCAACAAATTTAGCATAAACATGTCCATCACTAGCACGGCACAACACATATGAAGGGTTAAAGTCGCCGGCTTTGTTTGAGGAAACGTTCTTGCCCTTTTGAACATCAACTTCCTTCACTTTCTCCTTCTTCTTCTTGGAAGCTCCGTCTCCCTCTTTCACAAAAGTTTGTTTGAGGGGAGGAGGACGGTTGGCCTTGTTGATCTTCTTCTTCTTGCTCTTGGACTTGGGTGCAAACCCAATTCCTTCTTTGCCCACAACTTCCTTTTGATTGCTCAAAAGGTCGTTGAGGTTTTTCTCACTTTGAATGCAAGTCACAAGGCCCTTCTCAAGTTGATCCTTCAACTTAGCATTTTCCTCCATAAGATGCACATGCTCACAACAAGGGTTAGTAGCACATGCATTATCAATTAATACCATATGAGGAAAGGTGGCTTTTTCCTTGATTAGCTTAACTTGGATTTGAGCATGAGACTCTTTGAGGGTAGCATGAGTACCCTTTAAGACCTTGTGGGCCTTGTCAAGTATCTCAAACTCCTCTTTGAGTCTAGCATGATCAACCCCAAGTTTAGCCTTCTCGGAGGTTAGCACACGAGACATGACAAGAGCATGATCAAGATCTTTCTTTAACTTAGCATGGGCATCATTGTGTGACTCCTCAAGAGTCAAATAATGCACACGCTCTTCCTCAAGAGCATTTGAGAGATCCGATATCTCATCGGCATAGTCACGACTATGACCTTCCATCTTGGAGATGGTTTCTTCGTGAGCCTCGATCATGTCATTGGCCTCACCAAGTTGTTCCAAGAGAGCAACAAAGTGCTTCTTGGACTTTCCCTTTAGCTTACTCATGAAGGACTCTAATTCATTCACTTCCTCATTAGACTCAACATGTCCATCAATGCAATCCTCCATGGAGGGATTAGAAATGATGGTGGTTGTGATGTTGGGGGTTACCTTGTTTGAAGCCTTCGCCATGAGGCATCTAGCGGTGATGTTTTCGTTGGGTGATTCGAAGAGAGACACCCGAGGAGTAGCAATGGCAATGGATGCCATGGCCGTTGCTTCTTCATTCTCATCATCATCATCATCCTCTTGGTATTCTTCTTGAACCAACAACCCACGAGTGGGAGTCTTCTTGGTGAAGTTGTTCTTGTTGGGGATGGACTTGGCTTTGTCTTTTCGAATGAACTTGCCACCATTGTCTTCCCTATTCTCGTAAGGACAATCCGCAACGAAATGGCTCACATTGCCACAGTTGAAGCAAGTTCTAACTCGTTGCTTGCCCTTGACGCCACTTGAGTTATTCTTGTTGAAGTTGGGTCTTGAGCTCTTCTTGCTCCAAAATTGTCTTGAAGCAAGGGCCATGTGTTCATGGTAGTCGGACTTGGTGTATTCGGGGTTGCTTTCCTCATCTTCCACTTCTTCCTCTTCTTCGACAATGACCTTGGCCTTCAAGGCAAGGTTAGGCTTCTTAGCTCTTTGAGAACGGAGCACCGCATTTTCGGCGGTCTTGTCCAAGATGTTCATTGCAACGAACTCATCCAACACTTCACTTGAGGTCATGGTGTGAAAGTCCGGTCGTTGACGAATGACGGAGGACATGGCTTTGTTGTAGGGCATCATGGCCTTGAGGAACTTTCGCTTGATCCAATTGTCATCCGTATCCTTGCTTCCATGATCTCGAAGTGCCACCGCGAGTTTGGTTACTCTTCGAATGAGCTCACGAGGTTCTTCATCTTCTTTCATTGCAAACTCGTCGGCTTCATCTTGCACCACTTCATAGTTGGACCGTTGAATGCTAGCACTTCCACGATAGAGGCCCTCAACACATTTCCATGCTTCTTTAGCCACGACGTGGGGTCGAAGGTGAGGGAGATCTTCGGGAAGAATTGCATCTTGAATGATGAAGAGAGCACTCTCATTGAATTGATTGTCCACGGCTTCTCGAGGGGTGAAGTTGCTTGGGTCATGAGGATAAAAACCTTCTTCAATGACTCTCCAAAGGTTAGTGTTCACATGTTTCAAATGACGCTTAAAGCGATAGACCCAATTATCAAAATCTACACCTTTTTCATACTTAGGAGGTGGACCAGCATGATTCAAATGAGTGGAGGGGATAGGCCCTCCATAGACCGGGGGTTCCACATGGGCAAAGATGCCGGTGCCATTTCTACCACTAGTAGAAGGACTCTTTTCATTGTTAGCTTCCCCCTTATCGGAGAAAGCATCCATCACCTTGTTAGTGGGATCACCCACTTTCATAGGTGCGGTAGATAGTTTAAGTCCCTCTAAGAAATCATTAAACATGCTTTTAACCTCGGCCGTCATGGAGGTTTTCAATGTGTCCAAAGCCACATTGAACTCCTCACGAGAGACCGAGGTTCCCCCTTCGGCCGAAGATGAGATAGGATTCACACCGGAGTGTTCCTCCACACCATCGTGGGTGTCAACCATACTCTTCGGACGGTGAAGTCCTTAATAAAGAGACAAGGCTCTGATACCAATTGAAAGGAACGATATGGTTGACTAGAGGGGGGGGGGGTGAATAGGCAACTAACAATTTTTAAGCTTTTCTTTACCAAATTAAACTTCGCAACAAATAGGTTGTCTAGATATGCAACTAAGTGAGCAACCTATATGATGCAATAACAACTAGCACACAAGCAAGCAAGAGATGTAACAATAAGTAAGCTTGCAAAAGTAAAGGCACGAAATAACCAAGAGTGGAGACGGTGAAGACGAGGATGTGTTACCGGAGTTCCTTCCTTTTAAAGGGAAGTACGTCTCTGTTAGAGCGGTGTAGAGGCACAATGCTCCCCAAGAAGCCACTAGGGCCACCGTATTCTCCTCACGCCCTCACACGATGCGAGATGCCGTGATTCCACTATTGGTGCCCTTGAAGGCGGCGACCGAACCTTTACAAGCAAGGTTGGGGCAATCTCCACAACAATTGGAGGCTCCCAACAACAACACCACCATGAAGCTTCACCACAATGGAGTATGGCTTCGAGGTGACCTCAACCGTCTAGGGTGCTCAACACCCAAGAGTAACAAGATCCGCAAGGGATATGTGGGGGAATCAAATATCCTTTGGTGGAAGTGTAGATCGGGCCCTTGTCACCCAATCCCGAGCAAATCAACAAGTTTGATTGGCTAGGGAGAGAGATCGAGCGAAAATGGAGCTTGGAGCAACAATGGAGCTTAGAGGTGGAAGAGGTAGTCAACTAGAGGTAGAAGACATCCCTTATATAGTCGGGGAAAAGATCCAACCGTTATCCACTAGTTCTGCCCGCAACTCACGGTACTACCGCTCCAGGGGAGCGGTATTACCGCGACACCAAGCGGTACTACCGTGTGAGACCACGGTACTACCGTGGCAGCTCCACAGGCCGGACCAAGCCTGAGCTAGGAGCGGTACTACTGCTGGCGCGGTACTACCGCTCCCCTTGCGGTACTACCGCAAGGCAGGAGGGTCACGGCCTGGGAAGGGCGCGGACGAAATAAATTTCATCCGTGCCTACTTCCGCAGAAACTAGGGTGGTACAAAAACCCGACGCGGTACTACCGCCCACTAGGCGCAGTACTACCGTGGTAGGCACGGATGTAAAAAATTACATCCGCGCCTACTACCGCGACGCAGCGGTACTAGGCGGAAGGGCCACGGTACTACAACTCCAAGGGAGCGGTACTACCGTGGGCCCCGCGGTACTACCGCGCGGGGCGAGCGGTACTACCGTGGGTGCCGCGGATGTAAAAAATTACATCCGCCCCTACTACCACACCGGAGCGGCACTAGGCCAGAGTGCGGCGGTACTACCGCGCCAACGGAGCGGTACTACCGTGAGGGGCACGGATGTAAAAAATTACATCCCCCCCTACTACCGCGCTGGAGCGGCACTAGGCCAAGGTACCGCGGTACTACCGCGCCCGAGGGGCGGTACTACCGTGGCCTGCCGCGGTACTACCGCATGTACAGCAGTAGTCGACAGTTTTTCGCACAACCATGATAACGATGGGTAGCTCCAAGGTGCAAGGGAAGGAGGGGCAAGTGTACGTGTGATTCCACCCTACCTTTCCGACGCGGACCCCCTCTTAATAGTACGGCTCTCCTACGACTCAACTCCACCAAAGAGAAACGTAGAACAACGCCGGCTTCACTAGCTCCGAGAGGCACCGAATCGTCTTGTGCCTGATGAAGAAGTATCTGTGGGTCACAAGGCACACGATTAGTCCGCACGAGTATTGCCATCAATCACCAAAACACTTAAGGATAAATGTGCCCTTACACTTGGCGTGGGCGTGGGCGTGGGCGCGGGAGTTGGCGTAGACGTCGTCGGCAGCTGGTTCAGGATGAGGCCGCACTCCACCATGTACCACGCCTTGAGCTTCTCGTCGTTGCTCTGAAGCAAGTCCGCCCCGCCCATCAGAAAATCCAGGTCGGTGTTCCTCTTCTTCGCGGCGACGTTGGTCCGCAGCAGGTCGAGCTTGATGGCGCTGTTCGTCAGCAACGACGACCATCGCGCCGCGGTTTTCTCTTCACGCAGGACGGCCCAGGCCTGTGCGTCGGCGATGCAATGCTCGATGGACTCCTGCACTCACGGTAGCCGCGTCGGCGTGTTTCCCCTTCTTGGCCCCTTTGTTGCCGTCCGGCCGCCCCTCTAACGTGCCCGGAGTCGGCGCGTCCGGCTTGTATGTCTCCTTGGCCTTGTCGAGGGTGCGCCGTACTTTCGCCCACTTCTCGCATTTGTCAATGCGCTTGTAAACGTGGAGGTACTTGAATTCGGCGTCGCGGTTGTCACGCCGATACAGGGCGAACATGCGCAGCAACTGTGCGGAGGAACAAACAGTTGGCGGGCGTAGACGACGAAGAGAGGCGGGAGAACGGCGTGGCATACCTGATCCTCAACACTGGCGCCGCTCTCCGGGCGAGCCGCGACCTCCTCGACGACCCCATGCCATTTGTTGCACGCCCCCTGGATACACCCCCAATGGTTCGCCATCGCCTTGGAGCCGCGCTGCATGTAGACGCCTTTGAAGTAGGGGTCGACGAGCTTCCGCTCATCGAACTCGGCCTTGATGCGGTCCTAGTACGTCTCGAAGCTCTGGTTCGTGCCAGTGGTCGGGTCGAGGCAGACGACTTTCCATGCTTCGGCGAGGCATTCCTCCTCCTTCGACGCCCACTTGATGCGCGTCACCGTCAGCGTAGCCCGGCGAGGGTGATCCCCATGGCTGCGGAGAACCGACGCCTTGCTATCCCCAGGGCGCGTACTGGGCGTGGCTGCCGGGTGGATTCATCATCCCCGCCTGGTCCGCCGATGAGGCAGCCGCAGTGACAGCCTCGCGTCGCTGAACTTCCGTCCTCCACTCGGCATTTGGCATGCCCGGTGGCTTGGACGGCGGCGCCCTTGGCTTCCTCTGCTTCCTCTGGGCCATGGTGCCGGTCGCGGTTGCCGCCGCGCGTGGGACGACGTACTTCTTCGGTGGCATGGCGGACGACTGGAAGGCGAGCGGGAGGGAGTTTGGTGGGAGGAAGGAAGAGAATGGCGGGAGGAAGGCGAGCGGGAGGGAAGTGGGGGAAAAGCGGCAAGAAACGGCGGGAAGAGGCGCTCGACTCGTCGACAGGGCAAACCCATGCGCCCTTTTCGCTTGTGCCGGCTCCCCAGGCGCCCCACAGGGCGCCGGGTTCGGCCTGGGTCCGTCGGCACCAGTTTTGACCCGAGTCGGCGAAAAATGAATTACTGGGACGCGACTGGGCCGTTTTTTCGACGCCGGCGCGGCAAAAAACGCCTGAGAAAAACCTGTTGGAAGCGTGGCTGGAGATGCTCTAAGTATCAAACTATGAATCTAAATAGGACACACCTACACTACGGCACCAGTACAGCGGCTAGGCGACAGCATGCCTAAGTTTCTACATAGGCCACCCGTGTGGGTTTGTACGGCAGATCAATGTCATGCGTTAAGCAGACCAGTCATACTATGCGTTTATCTTCACTGTACTTAATCTGACAAAATTCCTGTAATCTCATTAGTAATTACATGGGTACACATATATTCTGTGATTTTCTGTTTAAGGTAGCAGAATCTTCCGATTTGGCCGTCCGTAACACTATTAAGAAAAGAGCTATAGCTAATATGAACATTAATGGCGCATCATGCATGTGGTGTGCCACACAAACGGTGCACCATTAGTAATAATTTTTTTCCCACAACTATTAATGGCGCACCAAGGTACAGTGCGTTATTACTAGTTTTAACTAGTAATGGCGCCCCACAAACTCTGTGCGCCATTACGTAATAATGGTGCACCAGGGTACAGTGGACTAGTATACTAATATTTTTTTTACTTTTTTTTTCAAAACTAGTAATGGCGCACCAGGGTACAGTGCGCCATTACTAGTTCAAACTAGTAATGGCGCACCAGAACCACGGTGCGCCACTACAAACATTTTTTTTGCAAAACTAGTAATGGCGCACCACGTTATTGGTGCGCCATTAGTAATCAGGTTTACTAATGGCGCATTATTAGGTGGTGCGCCATTGGTAACCTGAGAGCAGCTAGATATTTTGGACAGCCACCTACCACACTCACTTTCCCCACTTCATTCTCTCCACCTCCTCCTCCAAGCTTGTCTCGGCTGCCTCCTCCTCCTCATCTCATTTGTACCATAGATTCACCCAAATTAAGTGGTTAAATTACCTTTTTTCGATAGGTACGTAAGGGAAAAGCTTTTTTTATGTTGTAGACCTACTTTTTCTTCCTCCAACAACGTGCACATGCACTTTTTATGAACTAGATCTACGTATGTTTGTGGTGTTGCATATGTTTGTATTTGCAGGTACCGGTATTTGAAATGCGATAGTTGCCAATATTTTGCCGGAATGTTGATTCATTTCCGTTTCGGTGAGAATTTGGCACTATGCATCTTTTTGGTCCTATTTTTAGGCAAAGTCATGTCAAATTTTTTCTTGGTTCTAAAATATCGTTTTGCTCTACCCCGCAGGCGACCATGGTCCGCATGATGACCGAAGGCATCGTGAATAGGTTTTTGAGCTCCGCGAAGGCCGAGATGCTTCAAAAGAACGAGACGAAGATAAGATGTCTGTGTCGAAGATGCAAGCTGAAGAGCCTTATTACGGACCCGGATTCCGGACAGGTGCGGGACCACCTGCTCTTGCGTGGTTTCATGGATGGCTATCGGTGGAAGGTGATGAATATGACTATGAAGTCGTCCATGGGGGCCGGGCAAGAAATGAGGAAGGGCAGCAAGACAACCACCGCGGCGAGGGCGGGCGAGAAGACGAAGAATCTCCAGGACATGATCATGACGGTGATGCAGTACACAGTCATCATGTAGAAGATGTCGGACATGATGATGAGGAAGATCAAGATGAAGGGCATGATCATGAAGATGAAGATGCCAGAGCAGACGACGATGGACTATCGATGGGCTGGGTGCAAGACCCTCATATTCAAGAGCTGCTTCTCAAGCAGACGGATAACACAAGAGCTGCCACCCAAGAGAAAGTCAAGCTGGATTAACTGGAGATAGACGCTGTTACTCCATTGTATGAAGGATGCAGGCCCGAGGATACCCACCTGAAAGTAACGCTCATGGCTCTGGAGATGAAGGTAAAACACAAAATGACCGACGCATGCTTCGACGAGAACATGTCATTCTGGCACAAACGTCTTCCCAAGGGGAACAAGTGCCCGATCAGTTTCGAGGAGGCGAAGATAATCGTGTGTCCTTTGGATTTATCGCATGTGAAATACCATGTGTGCATGAACAATTGCACCATTTATCGGGACGAGCACGCGGAGTCTACCATATGTCCGATGTGCGCCGTCACTCGATACAAGAAGAGGAAGAAAGCTCCTCGAAAAGTGGTGTGGTACTTTCCGATCACTCCTTGAGATGTACTTCTTGCCCACATTCTTTGATGTTATGGTGCATCTGTTGGTCCACATCGTGGAGGATATCATCCAACTTGGGCCGACGTTCCTGCACAGCATGATGCCGTTGGAAAGGATGAATGGTGTCATCAAAGAATACGTTCGCAACATGTTACGTCTAGAGGGAAGCATAGCCAGGGGCTTTCTGACCGAAGAGTGCATCTCCTACTGCACGAATTATCTAGGCATCGAGATCCCCGTTGGTCTGCCCGTCAACAGGTACCTCGGCAGGCTCGCTGGATGGGGTCACCGTGATGTTCGCTGCAAAATCATGTCGACTTCGAGGGTCGACTCGCCGACTTTGAAAGAGAAAATCTAGTCGCGCTACAACACATAGACGTGGTCGATTCTTGGGTGGTAGAGCACAAAACCTTTATTGAGAAGACGTACAATGACCGAGGCCAACAGAGGACGGACGGAGATACAATCAAAGAGCACAACTTATGTTTCACGCGTTGGTTCAAGGAGAAGCTTCTGTCGTACCCTTTACATGAGGATTCTTCCACGGAAGAAAAACTCATATTCGCCTTGTCACAGGGCGCCGAGCACAACCTGATGACCTATGAGGCATACGATATCAACGGCTACATATCTACACCGATGGAAAGGACATGAAGAGCGATGGTTATCAGAACTCCGGAGTAACGATGGAATCCTACACCGGTAACGACAAGGACAGATACTACGGAACGATCGAGGTGATCTGGGAGCTGAGCTACGCTGGAGAGAAGGTCCCAATGTTCCGTGTCAGATGGGCCAAGAGCGTCCTAAAAGAAGACCGGTATTTCACCATCGTGATTATACCCGAAGCCAAATCCAAGACCGCGGGCGCAAACTGCGAAAATTGAGCCATGGGTACTGGCTTCCCAAGTGGACCAATGCTTCTTCATTACCGACCCGTCAAAGCCCAGTCGTGTTGTCGTGAGGAGAGGCAAAAGGAAGATTATCGGAATGGATGGAGTCGCCAATGAGCAAGACTTCAACAAGTACGGCGACCCGAAGATGGAACATGACGACGACGATGAAGTGCCATACACCACAAGAAGAAGCAGGACCACCCTATCTAAAGGACGTCTGTTCAACAGAAAAACTCCATTTGCGAAAAAGAAGGGCAAGAAGATTGTGAAAAGATAGCTAGCTAAGATCGATTGTATTTAAATCGTAGTCTTCAGTTCTCGATTGTATTTCGACATATTGAAATGATATTTCTTCTGTTCTAGTCCTCATGAATATTTATTTATGTTTATTATGGTATTGAATTTCTAACTCACAAAAAGTATTGAATTTGTTAATATTTTTTGAACTCATGAATATTTTTAAATTTCATGGGCACTTTTTGAATTCATGAATATTTTTTTAAATATGATGATATTTTTTCATATTCATAAATGTTTTACCAATTCACAAATGAATGCAACTAAAAATCTAAAAAAAATATTGATGATATTTTTAAATAAAAAATTTGATGATATTTTTCATATTCATAAATATTTTGAAATAACAAATTTGATGATATTTTTTCACATTCATAAATGTTTTCAAATTTGATTGTCATTTTCTAAAAAATATTAGATGCAACTAAAAAATAAAAATAAAAAGTTACTAATGGCGCACCAGTAGAAGATATGCCATTGCTATCAATGTACTTATGGCGCACCCCTAGGAGGTGCGCCATTGGTATACCAATTTTTATGATTTTTTTTTCAAATATTTTCAAATAACAAATTTGATGATATTTTCAAATAAAAAATTTGATGATATTTTTTCATATTCATAAATATTTTCAAATAACAAATTTGATGATATTTTTTCACATTCATAAATGTTTTCAAATTTGATCGTCATTTTCTAAAAAAATATTAGACGCAACTAAAAAAAATAATAAAAAGTTACTTATGGCGCACCCCTCGGTGGTGCGCCATTGCTATGGATGTACTTATGTCGCACCCCTGGGAGGTGCGCCATTGCTAACCTTCCCCGCTCTATCCCTTTCCCCCTCGCCCCCGCGCCAGATCCTCCTCCATCTCAATCCCCTCGCCACCGACGATCCCCCGCACCCTCCCTCACTCCACCGCCGCCGACGACCCCCCGCACCCTCCCCTGTCTCCTCGCTCGGTTCCCCCAAACGGAATCGACCGAGCGCACCAC
>NC_057803.1:603104882-603132816 GCF_018294505.1 Triticum aestivum
CGAGCGCGAGACCTAGTGTTCAAGCCGCTGCTGTCGGCCCTCCGCCGCCAGCCGAACCCTCCGCGGCCCTCGCCTCCCCGAGCGCGGCTGCCGTGCGTCACCGCGGCCACCGACCGCCCCATGCTCCGTTGTCGTGCCTAGGAGCTGCGCCAAGCTCCGCTACGCCGTCTTGGAGGATCCTCGCCGTTGTGGGTCCTGTCGCCCCCCACTTGCCAAGGTGCGACTCCCCCTCTTGTCGCCCCCACTCCAAAATGTTCATCGATCTCTGAAGTATTCATCGATCAGATGATGTTTAGACCAGGAAGATTGTAGCTTCTGCCCTCTTTTTATTGACTTGGATTCTTGCATTCGGGGAGCAAATAAAGTAGG
The DNA here is from genome assembly GCF_018294505.1 of Triticum aestivum. Taxonomy (NCBI): domain Eukaryota; kingdom Viridiplantae; phylum Streptophyta; class Magnoliopsida; order Poales; family Poaceae; genus Triticum; species Triticum aestivum. Next base: position 603,105,252 of record NC_057803.1, read on the forward strand.
AGTAGATAGTTTTACTCTTCTTCTTGAGCAAACAAAGTAGGATTAGATGCAATATGTTGTGTGGTCAACTCAGTGATCTTGCCATGAGTATTTGGGTGCTAGTAGGAAATTTGTGCAATTAAGGTTAATATCGGGCATCGTTTAGGCCATTGTCATCGAATAAGATGAATGTGTATGCTATGATAGACACCTGATGAGGTAAACAACTGATTCTTGTTCATGCCACTTCTGTTTTAGATGCTCAATGTGGTTACTGCATGAGTTTGTTATGTTCTTTATTCAAAGCATATTATTTTGCTTGGGAATGCCTCATCCTTCTGGACATGCAGTTAGTCTGAATCTGTTTTGGCAGCTAACATGCCTCATCATTTTGACTTACTGCTTGCTCACTACATGGCACTTGAGAACATTGACGACCTGTTTATCCATTCTCACATTCTAGCATTCTAAGTAGTACTTGTGCAATCTCCCAGTGGCAGTTTAGGACATGCTTATCACTGCAAGATTTTGAGCTCTTGCAACACTACAGTTTATATCTATGATGATGTGATACTACTGTTTATATCTAATCAAGAGCTTGTGATTTGGGGTTCATGTCATACCACTGCTTATCTCTAATCAAGTGCTTGCACTGATGAAAAATATCTGTACTAGTTAAGATGAAGAAGAACACTATGTGTGAAGGTCCTCTGGCAGGGTGTAGTATCTGTACTAGTCAGTCCATGTAGTACAATGTTTGAGACATGAGCTGACAGCGATCTCAAATAGGGTGGTTGGTTGGTTACTTGACATTTGTGATGTAGATGTTCGCTTGCTAGCAGTCCTTTTTTAGTGCTGTTTGTGTTCGTAGCTCGGCTTAGTTGCAGAAAGTGTTGTTAGTTGATCTTTTAGCCTAATGATGATCTTTTGCCTTGTCTGTGGCCTTAGTGTTATTTACAGTGCGCAAAAACTTGCAACCATAGTGGCAGACACACTTCTACAAGTGAACCAACCTGTTTGCTGTTGAGTTGTTTCTTGTTTGTAAGATGATGCTCAAGAAGAGCTGAAGTTACTAGCAGTCCTTTGTTAGTGATCAGAGAACGAGCTGTCTATTGTTTCGTGTGTATTTGATGAAATCTCTAATGATGTGCCGTGTCTCCAGGTCTGGAGACCAACCAGGATAAGAGCAAGTGCCAGCAGCAGTTCGACAACTACAAGGAGTGCAAGAAGAGACAGGTTCACCGTTTCAGCGGTAACAGTTACAAAGGGTACACCATTAGGGCGGATGCGGAAGCTAGATACGCGCGCTATCTAGCGGGAGAGAGGAGGGAGCGGAGGAGGAACCAGATGAAGACCAGTTTCATCACGATGATGCTAATCGTGACGACCGCAACTCTCTTCTATGTGATGGTAGTTTAGATGATCGATATCGACTTGTAATGTGAAGACAAACTCGCTACTCGCGATCTCGAGACTTGTAATGTTCTAACTTTGTTCGGTTCTTTGAATTCGGAGACTAATATGATGAATTGTATTCGAAGACGAATCTTCTATTGTATTCGATAAATCTGCTGTTTATATGTTGTGCTGTCTATATTCTGTGCAGTAATATATTTTGTAACCTGTGCAAATATTAGAAAAGAAAAAAAATCCTAATATCCATACTAGTGGTGCACCACACTGCACTTTAGTGGCGCACTATCTAGTAGTGCGCCATTAGTAACCCAGAGCACAAGGTAAATATGGCCCCCTGGGAGGCATAGTAATGGCGCACCGTTTGACATACTAATGGCGCACTCCCTGGTGCGCCATTAGTATTAGTTACTAGTGACGTGATGATAGTGGCGCACCTGTAGTGCGCCATTAATGGCCAAAACAGGTGCGCCACTAATTAGCCTTTTCCTAGTAGTGTAAGGACCGAATTAACAACAATAGCGAGGAATATTAGTAGTTAATCCACTACGTACTACAAATATTTCATTACTATCATAGTTGGTATAATCGGATTTTATAGTAGAATTATTTAGCATAAATGTGCATGAGTACTACTTTTTCCTATGTCTCAAGTCTGAACTAATTAAGTGGCGGCTGATGATTTCAGTGCAATAACTGTTTGTTTTTATTTTATTTTATTTTCATGGTGTGTCCGCAGATTGCACCGTTTTGCTATATGAGAGTCACTATTAGAGCCTCCATATTAATTCTAGAAGAGAGTTTTAAAGAACCATCGGATGTGCTAGCCAATAAAATGTAGGGCTTTACATTGTAGATTGGTTCGAGAGGGAGTTGGTTCAGTACTATAGGCTTGTGTGTGCCAAAAGAAATATATTAATCCAAGTGGGCTTCTGGAGGAAAACAATGTGCTAGATCTATCTGGGATGTGACAACGAAGTGCTGAGCAAAGAAGTGTCTTGGTCGGGATGGCATGCTTAATTTGCTCTACTTTAAATTATCACGCACCTTCTCTTCACCGTGGCATGCAAATTTGATCTTGTGAGCCTCAAGAATTATTTTTTCTTTCTAAATGTCCGAGCAGAAGATAAGATTTGGCTTGACTGATTTAAATAATTCTAAGAGGTTTGCATCCTTCCTTTTTACTTATGTACGTTATGGATAATGGTGCTACCTATGCACACATTCAGGTTGCAGCCATATTCATTGTAACCAGGTTTTTTTAAGAGCTATCTTTCGAGCACATATTCAGGTTCGTTTGATATCTAAGTAAGGATAAAACTGATGGTTACTACCTGATATGTCCTCTCTAAAAAAGTTCAAGTATTTGATACTTAACTTATACGTTGAAATTTAACAAGCATGGGAGAATCTGAATGTCACATTTCTAGATTCTCAGTTTTTAGCTTAAGATCAAGATTCCACAAGGCTAATTGACCTGTTAAATTGCATTCAGTTTTGGTGTGGAAACTCATTGACAAAAATGTGTATTTTAGACTTTTAGTTCCGAGTGTCAATACTAGAAAGAGAACACTGAGCTTGATCTTCAATGAAAATGAGTAACTGAAGCATCAGGCTCTTTAAACTGAAACCTACATTAAGGTAATCATATATGTTGTACTACATCATTTGTTTAGATGTCATAATTTAAGCTAACAACCCCTGTTCTCTGTGCTACACCCAGCTATAAATCCTTGCCATCTGATTTCATAAACTTCTATTCCACCATATAATGAAGCACATATTTTCAAAAGGCTGTAGGTTTGTTCCAAAGTGTGGTGAGCAGAGAGAGGTCTGTCTGTTTCTTGTTGGATGACTGAAACCAACTAGAGCTAAATGTTTTGGTTCAGTTTCAGATTACTAAAAAACATGTTTGGTTCAGTTTGCTAACTAACTGCAGAACAGAAGAGAAGTGGTACTGTCACTCACATTGCCCTTGAATGCACAACAGTCTTAGGCTACTACTGTTCACATAATTTTATTGAGCCATGTTGTTCTGCAGGCTGTGTCGTATGTTATGGCGTCCGGATTTGTCATCAATGACAACTAACACTCATGCTGGTATATTATCATAATCACATACTCTTGTGTTCAAACTATAGTGCTAGCTTGTTCATTTGTTTCTTACTTATTAGTTATCAGATTTCTTACTTCTTATTTGCTCATGCTATAGTAGTAAGTTGTGCAAGGCGGTGACGCATGGGAGAGGAAGTCACATGGGGGTCGCTGGATCACGCAGGGAAGATCAGGGCAGAGAGGAGTTGCCGCGCATCCGTGCCGGATCTGACAGAAGGCGCACGCATTTGTGCTGGATTTGGGTGCCACGGTCGAGGCTGTGTGGAGGAGCATGTGGCGGCATTGGATTTTTCTCGAGACAGCCGACACGTCTGCGTACTTGTGAGTTCCACCAACAACATCGTCGGCGCTGGTTAAATTAATCCATTGTTGCTGTAATATTTTCATGTTAATGTCCAGCAACTAGGTATGCAAGCCAACGACGTCCGCATGTCCACAACCGTCCACGAAGTAAAAATTACACTAACACAATTCTTAAAGCAGCATGCCCACACCTATGCATGAAGCAAATATTTACGCTAATTTTAGTTACTATCATGACTGTGTATGCGTGGCCACTACCCCTCCCCGGATACGTCTCAAGCCCTCAGGTCACACGCTCAACAATCATTGTGATAAGTAGACGACACATAAGTTTATTAACCCGCTGCAACGCGCGCGGACCCTTTTGCTAGTAGTTCATTGATGTAAATTTACAGAAGGTAGCTTGGTAGTGGAACACGTAAGCGTACCAGGACCTGCGTGGTCAACGCATCTTCTAAAGGCATGTACAATGGTGCTATCTTAGGAGTGCCACGTAGGTTAGATGATGAGGTGGATGAAAGAGAACTCATAAGAAATGGTTTGTCTTCTCTTATTTAAGAGAAGACAAGAGATGATCTCTTAGCATAATATGTCTCATCATATTTTTAGGAATTGCTAGTTATTAAAGATAAGGTTAAGAGATGATTCATTATAGACAAAAAAAAATTGTCATCTCTAAATCACATGCAAGACGTAAGATAAGACTATCTTATCAACTATTGTACATGCTCTAAATTCCATATCTTGTGCTGACACAACTGGGTTCATGAATCTGATGGACAGCTGGGAACTCGATTGTAGCACGAAGCAAATCAATCAACGAACAGGAGAAGGGAGAAGGAGATATGCATCGCACTGCTCTTGCCGTCCGGCATACACCCCTGATGTGCACAACGGCTGCATCCTGTTTAGCAACGAAGATCGCCGGCGCGTCGGAGGCCGGTTTTGGGCCCTTGCCGAATCCGACAAAGATGATGCGGACGACGACAGGGATGAGATCCCGGCGGCTTCTCCACCGTCACCAACGCTGCCAGATCTCATTTGTGAGTTTTTTCATTCAGGTTACAACGAAGATGAAGTGACAACGACGATCGACTGTGTTTTGCCATCGGATGATCCGGCACGAATCGGACTTCACGCGGGAGAAAAGAAAGAGATGATCCGACGTGTAGTTCATCGGAGAACGGTAGCGACGGCGCTCAGACCATGGAAGGGTCCCCTTCCTAAGGTGAGTCTTCCAAATCTTACGCTTTTCGACATGATTAGGCCGGATTCTTGGACCACTCTTAAGAAAAGAAAGAATGCGAATCGGATAAGCGTTCGTCCGGCGCCGGCGGCGGCCGTGACGTCCGTGTCGACGATCGGGATCTCAGAGATGCGAGCGCATCGTTTGAATCTCTTGTTGGGCTGCGATGGGCCAGCTCGGTGGGAGTCGGGGCCGCGAGTGGATGGGCCAGGGTGAGCTCGGTATGTGGCCCAGGCTGAACCGAAACCTATCCCTGCTCGGTATGTGGCGCATGCACGTCCACGATCGTTCTTTCCCCTGCTCGTGCGCCGTCGCCTGCTGCTAGGGTTCCTAGGCGCGGGACTCCAGGCTTCCCGGCGTGCGGTTCTGGTCGAGCGAGGCGAATCCAACCTCTCGGGGCCATGGCTGGCCGCGGGGCTGCGGCGCTGCCCGCCAAAAAGCCTAACGCTTCGGCTGCAGCAGGTCGTGGCGGGGCTGCACCGCCGCCGGCTGCGGGTGCCGGGCGTGGTGCCCTGGTGACGCATGGCCAGAGGCCGGCGGCGAGTGGTGGAGTGGCACCGAGCACTCTGGGTCGCGACGATGGCTACATGGGCGCTCGGCCGCTGGGGCAGGTGCCGATGCAGTCTGCGGCCGGTCGGGGCAGACCTCGGCCTCCGGCGCCGGGCGTGGCTACCGTGGTGCAGCCGGCCGCGGGTCGGGGCGGGCCTCGGCCACAGGCGCCGGGCGCGGCTGTTGTGGCTGCTGCGGGCCGGGGTGGTTCGGCCCAAGGGGCTGTGCCAACGCCTACCGGCGGTCAGCCTTGTGCCGCGCCTCCGCCTCACTATGTCGCGCGGCCGGGTCAGAATCGTTCGGGCCCATCGCAGACGAGGCAGAACTCGACCACTAGAGAATCCTTTGATCCGCCCCGAGGTCAGTGGGGGGACGATGGTTATGATGCGTATGGAGATGGGCAACATCGTGGTTCCTCATCCACGGGAGGCGGTCGTGGATATTCCTGGCAGAGTGATGGGTCTGCTGAGAGACCGTTTCTCGGCCCTCCAGGTGGATTTGTCGAGGGAGCCTCCGGCCCGGATCACCGGCATAGAGGTGGTTACCCTGGACACCGTGGCGGTCGGGGTGGCGGTCGTGGGAGGTACCGCAGACAGCCTCCGCCTCCGACAGTTTTTGATCATGCGGCGTCAGTCGTAGTGACCGATCACGTTGAGTCGACTGATCTTCCTAGCCAGGCGATGGATGTGGTCACGACACTGGCCAATGTGGAGGTTCCTGCGGCTGGGACTATGGCTGAGGCAGGCGACAGGTCTGATACAGAGAGAGCATCCAAGTGGGCGCGTAAGAAGGAAAAAATGTTATGCTATCGTTGTGATAAGAAGGGTCACTTCATTGCTAAGTGCGTGGCAAAGCTGTGTGATTCGCGCGGTAAGCCAGCACATGCCACGGGTGATTGCCCGTTTTTGCGTGATCAGGTTCCGGCTCTTACAATGTATGGAGTATATTGTGTTGAGTTGATGTTCTTTGAGTCCCCGGCCACAGAGAGATTCCGGAGGAGACGCAGAGTTTGACCACTGGGATTGTGAAAGCTACCCAGGGTGAGGTGACTGAGGCTCAGATTGTGCAGAGGCTTCAGGAACTGGCTCCAGGTGACTTCCAATGGGAGCTGGTCAGTCTTGAGGCCAATGTTTTTAAGGTTGACTTCCCAACTATGGATGATTTGCAGAGACTGCTGAGCTTTGGCTTGTGTAGAGTTCCTGGCACTAAATGCATTCTGGAATTTCACGAGTGGAAGAAGGTGGAGCCTCAGGGGAAGCCCCTTACTCAGGTTTGGTTAAGATTTTTCGGGGATCCCTCTAAGCATTTACAGGATGTTCGAGTTGTGGCTAGTATGGGCATCATGGTTGGGAAAACTGAGAAAGTAGATATGGCTTTTACCCATGCTCATGGAGTGGCCCGACTTCTAGTGAGCGTTCTGGACATTGAGTTTGCCCTTGATGTGGTAAACTGGACTTACATGGGAGAGGTTTTTCCTCTCGAGATCGAGTTTGAGGATGCAGCTCTGTTTGCTGAGGCGATTAATGGGACTGATGTGGATATGCACGAGGGTGATGACAGTGCGGGTGCTAAGGGGGCACCGACTGATGAGGCTACACGAGAGGGGTCTAATGGATCAGGCCCTGTTGCTCAGTTGCTCGGGGACGGGGCCGGGGTTGAGCCGACACCTTCCCCCTCGGTGCCTATGACTTCTCTACAATTTGGATCTTTTGAGCCAGCCTCTGCTCCTCCCAGACTTTGGAGTGACCGGGTAGATTCTGATGATGTGTTTGAACACACGCTTCCTATGTTGGAGTTCGAGGTTGCTGACATACCCATGATCAGAGGCTTGGTGAGGACGCCCTCGGCGAGGACCTTGGTTGGGGGTGGGGAGGTGGAGCCTGTGGTGGCTTCTCTTTCCCCCGCTCTACCAGCGGTCGAGTTCCCGGAGATGACGACTGCGTCTGAGGTTGTGCTTGGGGGAGGGGGTCCGGGGCAGGTGGCCTCGACCTCTCCCCCTCCTATCCTGGCGCCGGCGATGATGACGTCGGCTGGCTGTGGGAGAGGTGGTCAGAGGCAGGTGGCCTGGGCTTCTTCTTCTCCGGTGGCGGCTATGGCGCCCACGTCTCTAGTGGCGCTGGGGGGGAGGGGGTCTGGGGCAGGTGGCCCTGGTCCCCCTGCTTCTTTGGCGGTTAGGATGGTCGCGTCTCCTTCGGTGCCGGTGCCACCCTATGGGCTAAGGGTTGGGGCGGGAGGAGGGCTCGGGCAGGCGGCCCCCGCACTCCTCTCTCCTGATTTTTCTGTGGCCCAGGGCTTCGGTTTGGGACACTCGTCCGAGGGGCATGGGAGCCTTCTGCAACCTCCTTCGTTAACTTTGGTTGACCCTTTACGGGATTCAGCGCGAGGTTTTAGTTGGAAGGAGGTCATTGCTTTTGGTGGGATCCCTGACCCTGTCTCGACGGGGAGACGGACGAGTGCTCGCATCCAGGACCACCCGGAGGTTGATGACAAGCAGCAGAGGTGCGCTATGAGGGCGGCCAAGCTTCGTGACGCTGAGATCTCTACTGGTATGTCCGTCAATATATCTAATTCTTTATTGCATTTTTCTAATGAGGATATTATAAATAATGCAAACCATTTAGGAGTTTCGCTAGGGGCTAATGATAGTGAAATTTCCAATTCGGTGAATGTTCTCTTAGATTTGGAAGCGGAGCGTGCTTTAGAAACTATTCGAAATCTAGCAGCGGTAAAACCCATGAATGATGATGAGGTTGATGCGTTGGGGGTCAGAGTGCTTGATAATCTGTGTGCGGATCTAGCACCATCCAATCCTGAGTCTGAGGAAGAAGATGTAACCCTAGATAATGCAGTAGTTAGTACTGCTGAGCCCGGTTATGAGGACCAGATGGAAGATCCTAGTAAACCAAAGCGCAAGTGGAAGCGGAAGATTTATCCCGATTCTGTGGTTCGTAGGAGTGCTAGGATTCGGACTATCAAAAAATTTCATGATGAATTATGAAAGGAATCTTTTGGAATAGCAGAGGTCTGAAAGACTTGGCTAAAAGAAGGTTTCTTGCTGAGGCATCTCTGGAGCATAGATTAGATTTTATTGCTCTCTCGGAAACTGGTAGAGAAAATTTTGCGCCCTAGTTTCTTAGCTCTCTTTCGGTGGTGTTGATTTTGATTGGCATTGCCTTCCTCCGCGAGGAAGATCGGGTGGGATCTTGCTTGGTGTGAGATGCGATTCGCTAAAAGTCCGAAGTGTAGTGATGGGTGACTTCGCAGTTAAGTTTCGAGTCAGGTCTAAAGCTGATGGTTTTAACTGGGCTTTGGTGGCGGTATATGGTGCCGCACAACCCGAGCTTAAGCCGGAGTTTTTGGCGGACCTTGTTCGAATCTGTGGATCCGAGCAGCTCCCAATTTTAGTTGGGGGTAATTTCAACATCATTAGGAGGAGAGAGGAAAAGAATAATGATAATTTTGACGGCAGGCGGTCGTTTATGTTCAATACCATTATTGAAAGCTTGGATCTGAGAGAGATAGAGCTTTCTGATAGAAAGTTTACCTGGGCTAATGCTATGCCAAACCCGACATATGAAAAGCTTGATCGAGTTCTCGCGAGCGTTGAGTGGGAACAGAAGTTCCCTCTTGTAACGGTTCAGGCTCTCTTTGGCGGAATCTCCAATCAAACACCTTTATTCGTGGACTCAGGTGAGCCAAACCACATGGGAAACAAAAACACCTTTTCTTTCGAGATGGCATGGTTTGAACGAGAAGGTTTGTTGGATTTGATAGCCAGGGAATGGGCTAAGGATGCAGGAGGTAGCACTTCTGTCGAGCGTTGGCAGAATAAGATTAGGCATTTGAGAAGTTTCTTACGGGGTTGGGCTAAGCACCTTAGTGGAATTTATAAGGTTGAAAAGGAAAGGCTCCTTTCTCTTAGTCAGGCCCTAGACTTAAAGGCTGAATCTACGATTTTGCAACCAGCAAAGTTTCAGGTTAAACTTGATGCGGAGAAGAGGTTGAAAGAACTTCTCCGCGAAGAAGAATTGAAGTGGGCATTGCGGGCTAAGGTCCGCAAAGTTGTCCAGTGGGACGCGAACACTCAATTCTTTCACTTGATTGCTAATGGTAAGCACAGAAAGAAGAGAATCTTTCAGCTTGAACAAGATGAAGGAACTACTTTAGGACAGGACAACCTAAAACTTTACATAACCGAGTATTACAAGCAGTTATTTGGACCTCCGGAGGATAGTTGTGTGTCCCTCGATGAGTCCAGGACTGAGGATGTGCCTCAACTAACTGCCGCGGATAATGATATTTTGATTGCCCCATTCTTAGAGAAGGAGGTGTTTGATGCTATAGCATAGATGAAAAACAATAAGGCTCTCAGACCTGATGGATTCCCGGTTGAGTTTTACAAAAAAGTGTTGGCACATTATTAAGGGGGATTTGTTACCAATGTTTCATGATCTTTTCTCTGGACAGCTTCACTTATTTCACTTAAATTTTGGAACAATAACACTGCTTCCTAAGAAAACGATGCTGTGAGAATAGAGCAGTTTAGGCCGATCTGCCTTCTCAATGTTAGTTTCGAAATCTTCACCAAGGTTGGGACTAATAGGCTCACACAGATTGCGCATTATGTGGTGCAGCATTCCCAAACTGTTTTCATGCTGGACAGAAACATCCTAGAAGGGGTGGTCGTCCTTCATGAAACGCTCCATGAAATCCATTCAAAAAAATTAGATGGAGTTGTTTTTAAGGTGGATTTTGAGAAAGCGTACGATAAAGTCAAATGGCGATTCCTCCAACAGGCATTGCGTATGAAAGTTTTTGATGAAGCCTGGCGCCGCCAGGTTGAATCGTTTACGCAAAAAGGGAGTGTTGGAATTAAAGTGAATGACGATATCGGTCATTACTTCCAGACACATAAAGGCCTGAGACAAGGGGATCCCATGTCCCCTATCCTGTTTAACATTGTGGTTGATATGTTAGCAATTATGATAGGAAGGGCTAAGGAGGCTGGTCAAGTAGGTGGCTTGGTACCTCATCTTGTTGATGGAGGTGTGTCCATCCTTCAGTACGCTGATGATACAATCATCTTTATGGAGCATGACTTTGCCAAAGCGAGAAATATGAAGCTGGTGTTATGCCTTTTTGAACAATTGACCGGGTTAAAGACTAACTTTCACAAAAGCGAGTTGTTCTGTTTTGGTAGAGCCAAGGATGAATAAGAGGCTTATAGGCAATTGTTTGGGTGCGATTTGGGGGCTTTACCTTTTACTTACTTAGGTATACCAATCCACCACCGTAAGCTGACAAACAGAGAATGGAAGTGCATCGAGGACCGATTTGAAAAGAAACTGAGTTGCTGGAAGGGCAAGCTCATGTCATATGGAGGCTGATTAATTCTGATAAATTCGGTTCTCACGAGTATGCCTATGTTTCTATTGTCGTTCTTCGAAATCCCAGTTGGAGTCAGGAAAAGACTGGACTTTTATCGATCGCGATTCTTTTGGCAGGATGATGAACTAAAAAGAAAATACCGTCTAGCTAAATGGGATATCATCTGTGGACCGAAAGACCAAGGAGGTCTTGGTATTAAGAATCTTGAAGTTAAGAACAGATGCCTTCTCAGTAAGTGGCTGTGGAAGTTATCGACTGAGACTGATGCCACGTGGGCGCAAATCCTTCGTAGCAAGTATCTTCAGACCAAAACTTTGTCTCAGGTGACAGTTAGGCTGACTGACTCGCCTTTCTGGAAAGGACTTATGAAAGTCAAATAATCCCTGTTTCATAGGACAAAGTTTATTATTGGTAACAGTGCTAGTACACGATTCTGGGAGGATACTTGGCTCGAAGAGACACCCTTAGCCATTCAATACCCGTCTTTATATCGTATTGTTCAATGACGTGAGGTGTTCGTTGCAACGGTATTTCAATCTATTCCCCTTAATATTCAGTTCAGACGGTCGCTAGCGGGCAATCGTTGGGAAGAATGGCTCCGTCTAGTAAGTAGACTGATGGAGGTTCAGCTTTCTCAACAACCCGATGAATTACGCTGGAAGCTTACTAGGTCTGGAGTATTCACAGTTAAATCAATGTATATTGACGTTATCAATTCGAGCTTCATTCCTAGCTCTAAGCATGTTTGGGCTGTCAAAGTTCCTTTGAAAATAAAAGTGTTTATGTGGTTTGTCCATAAACAAGTTATTTTAACCAAGGACAACTTGACAAAGCGTAATTGGACAGGCCCTACTAGGTGTAGTTTCTGTGATCGGAATGAGACGATCAAACACCTTTTTCTTGATTGCCTGCTAGCCAAAGTTTTATGGCGGACGGTCCATATTGCTTTTAATGTTACTCCACCAAGTTCTGTCAACATGTTATTTGGGACGTGGCTTAACGGGATAGAGCCCGACTTAGCGAGACATATTCACGTAGGAGTCTGCGCCTTGCTGTGGGCTATTTGGAATTGCAGAAATGATTTGGATTTTAACAGGACAACACCCATTCATTTTTTGCAGGTTATTTTCTGAGCCACGTCATTGATCCGTTCGTGGTCGCTACTCATTCCGACGGAGGCCAGAGAGCATTTGGTTACTGGATCTATCCGCTGGAAGATGGTAGCTCGGTATATCTTCAACCGGTTTGGATGGCGGTCATGTAATAGGATAGGCAATTAGTTTACATATCTCTGGCGTCCTTTATTTGGCTAGTTTGTATTCTAGCTTTTCTGGCTCTGCGTGAGCTCTTTTTTTGTCGTTGGGAGACTTTTAGACTTTCAGACCTGTTTGGAACATATTTATTTGTTTAATAAGAAGGCTGTATGCATCATTCTGATGCAGAGGCCGGGGCATCCCCTTTTCGGAAAAAAGCAACGAAGATGATGCCCCTATCACCTGTCTCTGTCTGCTTATCACAAGTTGCAGTCCAGCATGACAGGATAGAGTGTGGAGGGAGCATGACTTATACACATAGCCTACGCCCACATTATGACAACTCAATTAAAGAACCGTTTTGAAACTAAGGCAAGGTTATTACAAGTACTAATAATTTCAACAGAAACGGCAGCACCGACACAAGACGCGTCGGGGGACAACGCTCGGTGCGTGCCCACTGATGTTCCTTTTTTTTTCCTGACAATTCACTCATGGGGCGGCGCTCCTTGCTGCTCTATGCTCATGTTGTCCCTTTGGTGTACTCCACTTTAATCTTCTTCAACCTCACAACAATGTCGCTCATTGTCATCCTCTCGTCAAGCGAGTCGCTGGAGCAGAGCAAGCCCAGCTCAAACACCGGCACAAGAAAGCCTTCCAAGCTGACACTCGAAGAAGAGCCACATAGTAACTGGTCATCCACGACATTGACAACCTCCCTAGGAAACGCCTCAAGCACCCACTTTCTGAGGCTGAGATCTCCAACAAAAAATGCATCTGTGGGTCTCCTTCCAGTCAAGACTTCAAGTAGCATGATTCCGTAGCTGAAGACATCGCTCTTTCTCGATGCTCTTCCAATGGACCCATACTCTGCTCACGGACATGGAATTAAATTATTTTCTGGCACGACATGGAATTAATTTATAAACAAAACATTAAATCATGACGGATTAAACATAATTAATTAAAAGTGAAATTAATGTACCATTTACAAACCTGGTGCCATGTAGCCAACAGTTCCGGGCATGCTCGAATAAATCACGGAGCTATTATCACCAAGTAACAGCCTTGCGATGCCAAAGTCTGCAACATGTGCCGTCATGTCCTTGTCGAACAACACATTGCTTGGCTTCAGGTCACAGTGCAAGATCACCTGGTGGTGCTCATGGTGCAGATACTCCATTGCCATGGACACGTCGAGCAAGATGCCCAACCTCTCAAGGAACCCCAAGTTCCTTGTGCCTCCAGAGTAGTGAAGGAGCATTTCTAAGCTGCCATTGGGCATGTATGGCAGCACCAACGCTCTGAAATCAAGGTTGGAGCAGGTGTTGAGAATCTTTATCAAGTTGCGGTGGCGCGTCATGCGTAGCACACCACACTCGGCATCGAAGCTTCTAATGGCTTGTTCCAACTGCATGTCAAGAACCTTTATTGCAACCACCACACCATTGCTTAGTTGGCCCTTAAAAACTTTTCCAAAGCTTCCAGACCCCAACAAGTTGCTCTCGCTAAAATTTTGAGTGGCACGAACAAGGTCATGGTAGGAGACCAACTGATGGCTAACCATGCCAGCAGACACTGTCATCCCTTGATGCCTCTTAATTTTCTTTTTGATCATTGCATATATGCATAAAGCCACAACTCCAGTTACTACGATGACTGTAGGGAGCAAAATTTTCAGCATGTGGTCGCTTTTTCCTTGGGTAGTGTTACGTGGACACCGTGAAAATCCAAAAGCTGAAGCACCACATAGCCCCGAGTTCCCCATCAAGGATTGCAGGCTGATGTTTGAGAAAACACCTCCTTCGGGTATCTGTCCTTGTAGGTTATTGTAAGAGAGGTTCAGACTTGTGAGGATAGTAAAATTGGCTAGGTACTTTGGGATGGTACCAGAGATGTGGTTATGGGATAAGTCCAAAGTTTGCAAGCTGGTTAGTTTGGCAAAAGAGTTAGGAATCGAATTACCAAACGAATTGTGTGATATGTTAAAGAAGGATATCATTTGGAGTTGTCCAATTGAATCTGGGAGGCTACCGACCAAATGGTTGGTAGAGATATCAATGTGATTAATTTGTTTCAAATAGCCTATGTCAACTGGCAATGTGCCATTCAAAAGGTTTTGAGATAGATCTAGCTGAAGGAGACTATCAAGATGAAACAAACTTGGTGGTATAGTGGATGATAACTGGTTACCAGATAACACTAGGTGTTCTAACCTGCTGAGGTTACCAATGTAATCTGGTATGGAACCAGTGAATTCATTGTCGTACAGGACCAAAGCTTCTAGATTTTTTAGCATTGTAATCTGAGATGGGATGGGGCCAAACAAGTTATTTGTATCGAGCTCAAGCCACTGTAGATTCTCCATCATCATGATGGATTGTGGAATTACGCTGTGCAACTGGTTTATTGAAAGATCTATCGTAGTGAGACCGGTTAAATTTGAAATCGTTGGTGGAATTTCCCCAACTAAGTTGATTTCACTCGCCAAAAATATTTGCAGCTGGCTCGATAGATTTCCTACATAGTCAGGGAGGCTACAACCAGTGAAATTATTCGAATTGATGGCAAGCACCCGGAGCTTTCTAAACTTTGTAAACATGGACAAGAAGTTGAGATCTCCCTTTAGGCGATTTCTTGAAATATCAAAATGCTCCAAAGAGTGCATGTTTCCAATTGTTGTAGGCACCTGTCCGACCAACAGATTTTTTTCCAATTCTAGGAATGCTAATTCAGATAAGTTACCAAGAGAAGCTGGAACGGATCCAGTTAGTTGATTATATCCAATAATCAAGACTGAGAGTTGACCTAGCTGTCCAATTTCTACCGGAATGGGCCCGATCAAATTGCATGATCCCAGTTCTAGAACACTTAGAGAAGTCATGTTGCCAAGTACAACAGGTATTGTACCGACAAGGTCGTTATCATTGAGGAATAGGAAGCTGAGTTGAGTCAGTTTGGCCAACCATGTCGGAACAACACCTTCAAATGAGTTCTCGCCAAGGGAAAGAGTTTGGAGGTATGGACAAGATGCAAAGCCCAATGGAATCTGACCTGTGAAACTATTACCTTGGATTTCGATTTCTTCTAGCACCGGGAGACTAAAACTTTGGTTGTTGGGGATTGAACCTGTTAAGTTGTAGTTTAAAGCGAAACTGATAAAATATAGTTTAGACATGTTGAAGATTGCTGGAGGCACCGGTCCAGTAAGAGTATTGGCTTGTACGCTAAAGAACTCGAGGATCTGCAAGGAGCCAATGCTATATGGTATTGGCCCTGTCAAGCTGTTGTTGCCAAAGTTCAGAAAACTTAATAAAGAAGTATTGTTGAATAGATTACTTGGTATTGAGCCACTAAGGTAATTCCCGAAGAGATTCAAATTGCCAAGACTGTGTAGGTTCTGTAGCTCTGCCGGAATTGAACCAGAGAGATGGTTAAGATATAGGGCAAGAACTTGAAGCCTTGTTAGGTTTCCTATGCTAGTAGGGATGCTACCTGACAGGCTATTGCACCCAAGATATAAAAACTTGAGGCGATGCAGTCTTCCAATCTCGTTGGGAATTGACCCGGTGAGGTTGGTATTATTGAGGTTTAGCACAGAGAGGAAGGAGAGGTTACCAAGGTGAGGAGCAAGAGATCCATATAGGGAAACGTCCGGTAGCTCAACAGCAGTGACGCGCTGCCTGCGCCGGCTGCACGAGACACCAACCCAGTGGCAGAAGGACGTACCAGCTGTCCAGTTGCCGGACAAGACGCCACCTGGGTCGGAGACCTTGGCTTTGAAAGCCAGCAGCGCGGCAAGGTCAGTGTCGCTGCCGGCGCGACCATTGGTCATCGTTGGAGAAGAAGCCGAGATGGCTGGTGGTAATACTAGCAGTAGTAGTACTACGATGATAGAAATGAGGGCAGATGATGATGATGATGATAGAGTGGTCATTGAGCTAGCTAACCCGAGAGAGATGAGGTGATATGCCGTCCGTGACAAGTGAGAGCTAGCCGCGCATACATATATAGGCTTTCTCTTCTGCAGAGTTCAGTAATAGTTGTTGTAATCGACCGGACTGAAGCGTTCCTAACGAGTCCGGTTTCCGCACAAGTATGTAGCTAACACGACTGATGCCTACGCATAATTCTACGTCGGATTCTTAAGCCACTTTATTTGTATCTCTTTGTGGGCGGAGTCAAGTACAGATACGTGCATACGCCACTACCATTTGCCCCCACTCCAATTACTAGATGATAATTAAGGATCCCCCGTGGACCACAACTAAAAGCGGTCTTCATTCGTCCCGTGCTACAATGATCCAGGTAGAAGGATGGTCGGCCGTGTCACTAACCTACCTCCTTGACTGGCCTTCACGTTAGCAGCAATAACCTTCCGTCAAAAGGAGGCATATGTTGGATGGCTGACTTCACTCAACATCAAAAAGATTATTAACATAACACATCGGGGGTTCAAACATCGCGTGGTGGATCAAGATGAACATGGCGATTGCAAAAAAGTAAATTCATACCAACTACTGTATTACAATGAGATGAAGATGGGATGGCCATGATCTCCTCTTGATGAGTGGTTGCGGCCAAGGGCGAATCTACTAGGGGTGCTTTAACAGGCTTGAGCCCCCCCCCCTCCAGCACTGAAAACGAGTTTTTTATTACTAGTCTCAAGGTTCAACTCAGCCACATGCTAGCCCAACCCAACATGTATTTGCATGATGCAGGCTTGTATAAACTTTTAGCCCACCCTCTATTTTCTGCCTAGATTCACCACTGGTTGCGGCGGGGGAGTCCTTGGATCAATTCCCTCTCTAAAACCTTGTGCAGGCTAGGGTTCTACCTTCTGGGCGTGTTTCTGGATGTTTTCTTCTCTCTCTCCTCATCTAAAAGCACAAGGGTGAAGTACTTTGCCAGGCAGAGGCGGCGACGCTTGGTACCACCGGTGGCACAAGCGCACACACGCGTACTAGACGGCTACGCCGTCTTTGGCTCTGAAGCCTCATGCACAACTTGTTTCTTCTCCCTCTTCACTAGTAGGAAACAGGGCATTAGTCCCGGTCCCGGTTCTGAAATCGGGACTAAAGGCCCCCACTTTTAGTCCCAGTTGTGTTACGAACCGGGATTAAAGAGACTCCACGTGGCCGCTTCACAGCGCTCGGGCAGGAGGACCTTTAGTCCTGGTTGGTAAGACCAATCGGGACTAAAAGGCTGTGCTTTTGTTTTGTCAAAGGAGGGGTTTGGGGGTTTTAAAGCGAGGGGTTTCATTTTTATTTTATGTTTTCCATCCAACTCAACGTGAGCTACTAATAGCAATGAAGGAACCGTTACACAACATCATCATGAATATATATATATATATATATATATATATATATATATATATAGAGAGAGAGAGAGAGAGAGAGAGAGAGAGAGAGAGAGAGAGAGAGAAGTGACCTCTTTCTCCGTGCTTGATCGAACAACAAGTTTCCCCCCGCTTTGTATACAAGTTTTCGTACATATATACACGTTCATGCATATATACAAATAACATATCTTACCTTCGATCCCTAATATCTAATTACCAACATCCAGTTCCACTTCCCGATGATGTTTTTCAGTTATAGCTATGACCTCTTCAAGGAAGAATCCCGCCAATTCCTCTCGAATTGCCTTTAAGCGATCCATTGGTAGGAGATCGTCCCACCAAAAAAAAGGTAGGAGATCATCCCACATCCGCATGATTCACATGATCTATTATGCTAATATTAGCAGAATAATTATTCTGCTAACACTTCCGAACTGCACGCTCAACGGAAGTGCACATCATTTGTAGAAGCAAGAGAACTGCACTTCTCAGGCGAGTGAACTTCACGTCACAAAAATCTGTACGAGAACGAGACGTGTAATATATCGTTGGAAAGCTATGGATTAGGCACAATTTTGTAATGTAGAATCTTTTTGGAGATTCACCACGGTTTAAGAGCAGTTTCGAGAATGGTGCGGCGCATGACGAGTGGCAGCAAGTGTTTTTTCGTGATTTTTTCTAAACCGCTTGTTGGAATGAAGCAAATGATACATTGTTGGAAAGATATCGTCGAGGCGCAACTTATTCATATGTATTATTTTCTCTAATTCATTACGATTTAAGAGGAATTTTAAATTTTGTAAATCGCGAAATTGGGGTTTTTCAAATAATTTGCAATTTTTTGTATTGTTTTCGCTCCAGTTTTTAACCGTTTGTCGAAACGAGGTGTGCGATACTCCATTGAAATGCTATGGTCGAGGCGCAACTTTCATATGTAGAATTTGTTTTCATATTCCTTACGGTTTTAAGTTAATTTTGAAAACCGTTGGCAGACGACAAGTGGCAGCGGCCCTTTTTGCGAAATTTTTACAAACCGCTGGTTTGAATGATCCAAATTATACACCGTTGAATAGTTATCAACGAGAAGTAACTTTTTCATGTAGAACACACTCTCTAGTTCCTTACGCTTTAAGAATAGTTTAATTTTTACCGAAATGCGGACACTCTGTTTTTCGCGACGCACAAATTGATGTGTGTTCTGCATCAGGCAACCGAACGCACTGCTTCAGACTTAAAATCGCATTGCATCGGTGACTTAAGTGAACTTCATTATTTCTTTTGTCGAACGTAAATTTTTCTCAGACGAAGAAGTGAAGTGCGCTTCACATCAGGCGTAAATGAACCGCAAAAGTATGGAGACGTGAACCGCATTACTCTGTTTGTCATTTCGGTAGAAAAAAGATTCTTGCACTTGTTGGGAAACGTAATTCAAATTTTTCCTACGATCATGCAAGATCTATCTAGGAGAAGCATAGCAACTAGAGGGGAGAGTGTCTTCATACCCTTGAAGAACGCAAAGCGGAAGCGTTTATCAATGTGGTTGATGTAGTCGTACACCTTCACGATCCGTCCGATCAAGTAACGAAAGTATGACACCTCCGCGTTCAGCACACGTTCAGCTCGATGACGTCCTCGCCTTCTTGATCCAGTAAGACAGGCGAAGTAGTAGATGAGTTCCGGTAGCACGACAGCGTGGTGATGGTGTTGATGAAGAACAATCTCCGCAGGGCTTCACCAAGCACAACGAAAACTATGACGAAGGATAAACTAGAGGGACGGGGTTGCCGGCACACGGCTTGGTGTTTCTTAATGTGTCTTTGGTGCTAGCCCTACCCCTCTATTTATATGTTGGACCCTGGGGTCGAAACTTGGAGTAAAAGCCTACTCAGAGTCGGTTTTGCCCGCAAGGAAGAGTCCTACTCGGACTTTCAGGACCAGAAGCCACAGTCCTTGGCGTCTGGCCCAGACGCCATGGGCCTCATCTTCTGGCCCAGGGCCAGACACCAGGGTCTCCAGCGTTTGGCCCCCTGGCCTCAGCAAAACTTCTTTTGCACCGACCTAAAGCCTCGTGGGCTTCATCCCTTGGCCGAACCATATCATCCTATATATCAATCTTTACCTCCAGACCATTCCGGAGCTCCTCATCATGTCCGTGATCTCATCCGGGACTCTGAACAACATTCGCTCACCAACATACATAACTCATATAGTACTATATCGTCAACGAACGATAAGCGTGCGAACCATATGGGTTCGAGAACTATGTAGACATGACCGAGACACCACTCTGGTCAATAACCAATAGCGGAACCTGGATGCCCATATCGGTTCCTACATATTCTACGAAGATCTTTATCGGTCAAACCTTATGACAACATACGTTATTCCCTTTGTCATCGGTATGTTACTTGCCTGAGATTCGATCATCGGTATCCTCATACCTAGTTCAATATCGTTACTGGAAAGTCTCTTTACTCATTCCGTAATGCATCATCCCGTAACTAACTCATTAGTCACATTGCTTGCAAGGATTATAGTGATGTGCATTACCGAGAGGGCCTAGAGATACCTCTCCGATACTCGGAGTGACAAATCCCAATCCTGATCTATGCCAACCCAACAAACACCTTCGGAGACACCTGCAGAGCATCTTTATAATCACCCAGTTACGTTGGGATGTTTGATAACACATAAGGTGTTCCTCTGGTATTCGGGAGTTGCAAAATCTCATAGTCAAAGGAATATGTATAAGTCATGAAGAAAGCAATAGCAGTAAAACTTAATGATCATTATGCTAAGCTAACGGATGGGTCTTGTCCATCACATCATTCTCCTAATTATGTGACCCCGTTCATCAAATGACAACACATGACTATGGCCAGGAAACTTAACCATCCTTGATTAACGAGCTAGTCAAGTAGAGGCATCCTAGGGACACTTTGTTTTGTCTATGTATTCACACATCTATCAAGTTTTCGGTTAATAAAATTCTAGCATGAATAATAAACATTTATCATGATATAAGAAAATATAAATAACATCTTTATTATTGCCTCTAAGACATATTTCCTTCAGTCTCCCACTTGCACTAGAGTCAATAATCCAGTTCACATCGTCATGTGATTTAACACCAATAGTTCACATCTTTATGTGATTAGTTCACATCGCCATGTGACTAACACCCAAAGGGTTTACTAGAGTCAATAATCCAGTTCACATCGCTATGTGATTAACACCCAAAGAGTACTAAGTTGTGATCATGTTTTGCTTGTGAGAGAAGTTTAGTCAACGGGTCTGCCACATTCACAGCCGTATGTATTTTGCAAATTTTCTATGTCTACAATGCTTTGCATGGAGCTACTCTAGCTAATTGCTCCCACTTTCAATATGTATCCAGATTGAGACTCAGAGTCATCCGGATCGGTGTAAAAGCTTGCATCGACGTAACTCTTTATCACCTCCATAACCGAGAAATATTTCCTTAGTCCTCTTAGGTAACTAAGGATAACTTTGACTGCTGTCCAGTGATCCACTCCTTGATCACTATAGTACCCCTTGCCAAACTCGTGGCAAGGTACACAATAGGTCTGGTACACAGCATAGCATACTTTATAGAACCTATGGCTGAGGCATAGGGAATGCCTTTCATTCTCTTTCTATTTTCTGCCGTGGTTAAGTTTTGAGTCTTACTCAACTTTGCACCTTGCAATACAAGCAATAACTCCTTCTTTAAATGTTCCATTTTGAACTACTTCAAAATCTTGTCAAGGTATGTACTTATTGAAAAAAAATCTTATCAAGCGTCTTGATCTATCTCTATAGATCTTGATGCCCAATTTGTAAGCAGCTTTACCGAGGTCTTTCTTTGAAAAACTTCTTTCAAATACTCCTTTATCCTTTCCAGAAAATTCTACATCATTTCCGATCAACAATATTTCATTCACATATACTTATCAGAAAGGCTGTAGTGCTCCCACTCACTTTCTTGTAGATACAGGCTTCACTGCAAGTATGTATAAAACTATATGCTTTGATCAACTCATCAAAGCGTATAGTCCAACTCTGAGATGCTTGCACCAGTCCATAGATGGATCGCTGGGGCATGCACACTTTGTTAGCACCTTTAGGATTGAGAAAACCTTCTGGTTGCATCATATAGAACTCTTCTTTAACAAATCCATTAAGGAATGCAATTTTGACATCCATTTGCCAGATTTCATAAAATGTGGCAATTGCTAACATGATTCGGACAGACTTAAGCATCGCTATGGGTGATAAGGTCTCATCGTAGTCAACTCCTTGAACTTGTCGAAAACCTTTCGCAATAAGTCGAGCTTTGTAGACATTAACATTACCGTCAGTGTCAGTCTTCTTCTTGAAGATCCATTTGTTCTCTATGGCTTGCCGATCATCGGGCAAGTCAAACAAAGTCCACACTTTGTTCTCATACACGGATCCCAGCTCAGATTTCATGGCCTCAAGCCATTTCCCGGAATCTAGGCTCATCATTACTTCCTCATTTCGTAGGTTCGTCATGGTCTACTAACATGACTTCCAGAACAGGATTACCATACCACTCTAGTGCGGAACGTGCTCTGGTTGACCTACGAGGTTCGGTAGTAACTTGATCCGAAGTTTCATGATCATTATCATTAGCTTCCTCACTAATTGGTGTAGGCATCACTCGAACTAATTTCTGTGATGAACTACTTTCAAATTCGGGAGAAGGTACAATTACCTCATCAAGTTCTACTTTCCTCCCACTCACTTCTTTTGAGAGAAACTCCTTCTCTCGAAAGGATCCATTCTTAGCAACAAAAATCTTGCCTCCGGATCTGTGATAGAAGGTGTACCCAACAGTTTCTTTTGGGTATCCTATGAAGACGCACTTCTCCAATTTGGGTTCAAACTTATTAGGCTGAAGCTTTTTCACATAAGCATTGCATCCCCAAACTTTAAGAAACGACAGCTTAGGTTTCTTGCTAAACCACACTTCATACGGTGTCGTCTCAACGGATTTAGACGGTGCCCTATTTAGCGTGAATGCAACAGTCTCTAATGCATAACCCCAAAATGATAGTGGTAAATCGGTAAGAGACATAATAAATCGCATCATATCTAATAAAGTACGGTTATGATGTTCAGACACACCATTACGCTGTGGTGTTGCAGGTGGCGTGAGTTATGAAACTATTCCACATTGTTTTAAATGAAGGCCAAACTCGTAACTCAATTATTCGCCTCCGCGATCAGATCGTAGAGACTTTATTTTCTTGTTACAATTGTTCTCCACTTTACTCTGAAATTCTTTGAACTTTTCAAATGTTTCAGACTTGTGTTTCATTAAGTAGATGTACCCATATCTGCTCAAATCATCTGTGAAGGTCAGAAAATAACGATACTTGCCGCAAGCCTCAACACTCATCGGACCGCATACATCTGTATGTATTATTTCAAATAAGTCTATAGCTTGCTCCATTGTTCCGAAGAACAGAGTTTTAGTCATCTTGCCCATGAGGCATGGTTCACAAGTACCAAGTGATTCATAATCAAGTGATTCCAAAAGTCCATCAGTATGGAGTTTCTTCATGCGCTTTACACCAGTATGACCCAAACGGCGTGCCACAAATAAGTTGCACTATCATTATCAACTTTGCATCTTTTGGCTTCAATATTATGAATATGTGTATGAATACTATCGAGATTCAACAAAAATAGACCACTCATCAAGGGCGCATGACCATAAAATATATTACTCATATAAATAGAACAACCATTATTCTCTGATTTAAATGAATAACCGTCTCGCATCAAACAAGATCCAGATATAATGTTCATGCTTAATGCTAGCACCAAATAACAATTATGCAGGTCTAAAACTAACCCCGAAGGTATATGTAGAGGTAGCGTCCCGACGGCGATCACATCGACTTTTGAACCATTTCCCACGCGCATCATCACCTCGTCCTTAGCCAATCTTCGCTTAATCTTTAGCTCCTGTTTCGAGTTGCCAATATGAGCAACATAACCAGTATCAGATACCCAGGCGCTACTATGAGCATTAGTAAGGTACACATTAATAACATGTATATCAAATATACCTTTGACTTTGCCATCCTTCTTATCCGCCAAATACTTGGTGCAGTTCCGCTTCCAGTGACCAGTCCCTTTGCAGTAGAAGCACTCAGTCTCAGGCTTAGGTCCAGACTTGGCTTCTTCACTTGAACAACAACTTGCTTGGCGTTCTTCTTGAAGTTCCCCTTCTTCCCCTTGCCCTTCTTCTTGAAACTAGTGGTCTTGTTAACCATCAACACTTGATGCCCCTTCTTGATTTCTACCTCCGCATTCTTTAGCATCACGAAGAGCTCAGGAAGTGTCTTATCCATCCCATGCATATTATAGTTCATCATGAAGCTTTTGTAGCTTGGTGGGAGTGATTGAAGAACTCTGTCAATGACACTATCATCAGGAAGATTAACTCCCAGTTGAGTCAAGTGGTTGTGGTACCCAGACATTCTGAGTATATGTTCACTGATAGAACTATTCTCCTCCATCTTGCAGCTATAGAATTTATTGGAGACTTCATATCTCTCAATTCGGGCATTTGCTTGAAATATTAACTTCAACTCCTGGAACATCTCATATGCTCCATGACGTTCAAAACGTCGTTGAAGTTCCGATTCTAAGTTGTAAAGCATGGCACACTAACCTATAGAGTAGTCATCAGCTTTGCTCTGCCAGACGTTCATTACATCCAGTGTTGCTCCTGCAACGGGTCTTGCACCTAGTGGTGCTTCCAGGACGTAATTCTTCTGTGCAGCAATGAGGATAATCCTCAAGTTACGAACCCAGTCCGTGTTGTTGCTACCATCATATTTCAACTTAGCTTTCTCTAGGAACACATTAAAATTCAAAGGAACAGTAGCACGAGCCATTGATCTACAACAACATAGGCATGCAAAATACTATCAGGTACTAAGTTCATGATAAATTAAAGTTCAGTTAATCATATTACTTAAGAACTCCAATGATGTAGGGTGGAACCCTATATGGCCGATCTTTCACGAAAGGAGCGAATCCCGACGAAGAACACGAGGAACACGAGGGGGAAACGTAGGAAAACACGAGAGAGATCACTAAACCAACAAGAGATAGTCACACATATGCAAATTTGCAAATGCAACAAGTAGACCAATAGCAAGATAAGGTACACGGAAACAAACATGCAAATAGATAATGTGGGGTTGTGCAACCAAAGGTGAGCCAAAATGTGGAATCCACCAAGATTCTCTTGTTGCACAACACTAGAGAGATGCTAGCACGATTGCACAATAGGCGGATACGAACATGTGCACAACCTACTAAGCAAAAATGCAAAGATATCTATCCAAAGTATGCTATATGTATGATGTTTCTATGATATGATCCAATATGATCGAGTATGAGAATCTTAATGTTGTATGATGCTATGGTTCTTGCTTATAAGCTCTTTGCTTATCTTTCCCGTTTGCTTAAAAGCTTGTTTGGCTCCTTGTTATTTGAGCTCTTTTCTCATGCAATGCTTCACGAACCAAGATAGCAATTGTGTATGCGATGACAACTTTGTGCACAAGAGATGATACCAAGATATGCACCACGATGCTATGGTATGTATGCTATGGGAAGTATGATCACTAGTGTGCACAAGTCACGTTGCCGGCAATACTCAAAGGCTAGTCTCGATGGGTAAGTGACGCAAAAGTAAGGCTATGGGGTTATCGATGCAAATGCAATAAAGTATGTGGATATCACGATACCAATATGATACCAAGGTGAGGTTGATACCACAATGGTGTAGTCGCTCGTAGTAGTCCGTGGCGAAGATGAGCGGTAGTGATGTCGATGTCGAACCGTATCTAGATAGCCGAAATACAAAAGGACATGGTTACCACAACTCAAATTCTCCAAGACCAAGACATGTCAAAATCGTCGAAGGTGAGTAGCGGACAGGCTATGGGGGTGGTATGCGGAAGTGGCGGTGGTATAGGAAGGTGTATGAGGAAGTGCGTGCGGTGGCTGAAAAATTTTCAGTGGAAATTCAGTTTCGTCAGGGTTTTGCAGACGTCCGGGAAGTGGCGGTCGTCCGGTCGTCGGACGTTCGGGAGGCTCGGAAATCCATAGATTCGGTTCTGTCGACTGGTTCTGGTCGTCCGGTGGGTGACGGACGTCCGGTCGTTCTAGGGGCTCCGGACGTCCAGTAAACTGACGGTCGTCCGGTGGGTCGGGGTCAACGCAAAGTGTGGGATGCGGGGCGCGATTTTTGGGAAGAATTTTGGGGGAAAAATTCGAGCGATTTCGTGGATGGAAAGTGGGGAAGATTGGGGAAAAGCTAGATCCACCCGAGGCAAAGCAAATCTATGGATCAAATCCAACAAAACTTCATCACACTAACAAATCACAAAAAAAATTTGGGGCTATTTTTGGTGGGGATTTTCAGATTAGGACGAAAAACAACAAAATCAAGCTAGAAAACAAAGAGGGGAGGCTCCGAAATCGTGATCAACCTGGCTCATGATACCAAGATGATGTAGGGTGGAACCCTATATGGCCGATCTTTCACGAAAGGGGCGAATCCCGACGAAGAACACGAGGAACACGAGGGGGAAACGAAGGAAAACACGAGAGAGATCACTAAACCAACAAGAGATAGTCACACATATGCTAGATCCTCGAAACACAAAGGGGGATACACGATACAAAGTCAACAACAGATGATACAAACGGTAACCGGTTCTTCTCCGTGAGGTCTTGGTGGGGCCACCCAAGAGGGGGTCTTGAATCCGCTTGGAAGGATCTTCTCCGGTGGAGGCGCGATCTCCTAGGAGAAGGTAACCAAGTGGATGAGAAAAGCTCTGACACAAACATGAGCTAATCCTTTGCTAACCCTGACTAGGAGGATGGAGAGGTCTATTTATAGTCTTAGTGCAAAGAGGGGCGAAGTGAAAGGGTACCTGGGCTTCGGCCCGAAACTATGCGCAGACAGGTACCAGACATCCGCTGGGGACCGGTCGTCCGGTGGCTCACGGGGGACCGGACGTCCGGAGTCGTCAGACTTCCACTAAATCCGTTCTATGAAGGACGCGCCGGACGTGCGGTGGCTTCGGACTTTCGTTAATTTTGGCTCGGGTGCGGAGTCCCCGGACGTCGGGACCTTGTCGGTCGTCCGCTCGCTGGAGGGTGTGGCCGGTCGTCCGGTCCTGGCCGGATGTCCGCTCGCTGTAGCCTGTGTTGGCTGGGACTCGGGCATGTTGAGCTTCAGGCGTCGGACGTCCGGTCCCGACCGGACGTCAGGTGGCTGTAGTTTCTTCGACAGTCCTTCTTCTTGTCCTTCACACTTGGTGTCCTCGCCGTCTTGTCCAATGGATGTAGATGTTCCATGGTTATCCTCCAAGTACCTAAGCACACATACTGTTTCCGTTTGAGGTAGTAACCATGTCTCATGTGTCGAAAGTAGTAGTTCAGAAAGGAGCGAGTTCACCTTATCTTCGATAGCCTTTGTTTGGGCTCTTGTCATGGGTCCAACACTACTGGAATCAGCTACTTTGCCATCCGCCAGCTCTTTGCCGTCAGCTAGCGGACGGCAAAGAAGCTCTTTGCCATCAGCTACCCAAAAGCAGACGGCAAAGAAATGGCAGACGACAAAGAACCTCTTTGCCGTCCGCGGGCTCTTTGCCGTCTGCTGGCAGACGGCAAAAAATCTTTGCCGTCCGCTGGCGGACGGCAAAGAGAGAGGTGGCCCCCACCCCCGCCCGTTTGGAAAAAACTTAACGACCCACCTCTTTGCCGTCTGCCAGCAGACAACAAAGAGGCAAAAGGGCGGACGGCAAAGATAGGCGGACGGCAAAGAGGACACTACCTAACGGCCCGTACCCCCCGCCCGTTACTCTCTGTTCTCTCCTCGCCGACGCACCCCGCCACCACTTCCCACCCCACCGC
>NC_057803.1:603133901-603144227 GCF_018294505.1 Triticum aestivum
CCCGAGCCTGACCCGACACCCCGACCCCGAGCCTGACCCGACACCCTGACCCCGACACCACACCCCGACCCCGAAACAACACCCCGACACCATCAAGATTATTAGTAGTGTCAGGTATTACATTAGTAGTGTCAGGTATTATGCATTTATTGATGATACTGATCGAGATTATTAGTAGTGTCAGGTATTACATTTTTTTATGTTGTACTTGATGATGATACACTTAAGTGATACACATATTATTATTCATGTCGGTCTTTTTTATGTTGTACTAATTTTGTTTACTGTTTGTCATGGCAGGTGTTGAAAGATGGTGGGCGCTGGTCGGGAGCGTGGTCTGAGGTCTTCCATTCCAGACGCACCTCTCCGCCGAGCATTGCTGGACAGTATGGCCACACCGCCGGGCCCTTCTTCGTCGACCGCGGTGCCCAGCAGGGGACGAGGTAGGAAGAGAGGAGGTGGGGCACATGGTCGTGGGAGAGGAGGTAGGGTGACTGCTACGGCGCCTTCCTCGCCGCCACCCCCAGCTGTTTCACCCGAGCACGTGACTGCTAGGGTGGACTCGTCCGAGGAGGAGGCTACACGGACTCCGGTCCACGAGCCTCATGTCCACGGGTCTTGGGCCCACGAGCCTCGGGTCGACTGGCCTTCGGCCCACGAGAGTTCGGCCCACGTGACCCCGGAGGAGCACATGTCCGGATGGGGTACCTGGCCGGATCAACCCGAGGAGTCGAGTGGCCATGCTGATGATGGCGGGGAGCCGACTGCTCTTGAGGAGGAGGGGGGCACCGTCTACCAGCATGGTGCTACACGGCTCCCGTCCGTGCCGTGACCCGCGAGCAGAGGTGGTTGATTTTCCCTGATGGGGAGAGGTACGTAAGTGCATTTAATATTTTTGTACCTTGTGCATTCATGTTTTTTCTAATAACTAATGCGTTGGCCTTGTCATGCTGCAGGGGTTGGGACCACCATCATAGTGTCCGCCGGCCCAACTCCGTCCTTGGAGTTCTTTGCCGGCAAAACTTCCCGGGGTTTGTCACGTTGCCTGGTGAGGGTCGGCTTCCAGAGCTTGGATTGAGCTGGGAGCACTACGTGGCTGCCCCGGCCCCGCCGGATGAGATTATCGACGATGTCGTGTGTGACATGAGGGTAGACATGGTGATCAGAAAGTTCTGGGTAATTTCTCCTTTACACATTTAAAAATCTTCAACTAGCTAGTTATTAATTGTACTAATCAATATTGTCTCATTTGATTGCAGACATTCTACAGGTGTGAGGAGGGATACGAGGAGGACGCGGCACATGTTATCGAGAACGTCTGCAAGCGCCTACTCCAGAACTTACGGCCCGAGGCTCGGGTGCAGGCTGTTCGAGACTACTACGCCTTGCGTGGTATCAAGAAGACCAAGCCGGCGTGCCGCGATAAGTTCCTGAGTAAGGAGCAGTACATGAAGGTAATTCTTAAGGCCTTCTCTACTTAAGTTCCTTCATTTAGTAATTCTTAGCCGTAGCGCTCAAGTTTCTATTTGCTAACTTAGGCGCCTCCGAGATGGTGTGCGGATCGGATGGATTGTTGGGAGGTGTTGGTCGATGAGTGGTGCTCAAAACAATGGCTAGACCTCCACAACGAGGCCAAGGACAAACGTGCCCAAATGGAAGGTGTGCCACGCCATCAAGGCAGCTCCAACTTATATCAGTTCGGGCGCAACTGGGTATGTGGTTTGCTTCATGATTCATGCAATTCATTCATCATGCTAGCTTGAGCCCTTTAATTACTAATTTTCATTGTTTCTCTCTTTCAGGCACGCTACAATAAGGCGGATAAGGTGCCAGAGGTGTACGACCTGTATGCCATGGCCCACACTGCCTCTTTGAAGAAAGTCAAGGCTTTCTCTCAGTCTGACCTCGATGATGCAAACAACTTCACCAACATCTCCTCCCACAACAAGCTCGTGAGATATAGAGATGAGGGGAAGGCGAGGAAAGGGGAGGACTTTAACCCGAGCCAGGGTCCCATTGATCCAGAGCTGTTGATGATATCTGGTGGCGGGAGGTCCCATGGCTCCATAGCCATTGGAGATGGACTTATCCGTTGTCCTAGCACTCTCCCGGAGATCAAGGCGCGCCAGTCGAGCTCTGCTCCTGAGATAAGGCCTCGTGAACGGCCAGTGCAACTCGCCATCAAGTTTAGTGATACGTACTCAGTTATCTTTCTCCATTACATTGTGTGTGCTTCCATCAATGATTACAAATGGTCATGTGAGTGGTGTTGCAGGCTGCTATACAGAGTGAGAGAGATAGAACGGAGAAACTTCTGGCGGAGGCGGCGGAGAGGCAGCGGGAGTTGGAGGAGAGGACGACAAAGATGATGGAGGAGGAGAGGGCACGGAATGACATGCAGGCAAGGGCCATGTACGAGCTCCTTGTGGTAAGTTTCTTCTGCAGATTAGCCAAAACATTCATGTAGTGTTTGTCTCATTACTAACTAGTATGACTGAGTCGTCAAAACCAAATGTGCAGTCCGTGTGCGAGAAGACAGGTCAGACCGCTCCGTCGATGCCAGTGATTGCTCCTGGGACCACGGTGAGTTTTATTTGAATGGACATTACTTGCTAGTCTTAACATTTGAGTGTCATCATGCTAACAAGACATTGGAAATGATCTTTGGTGCAGCGTAACTCCAGACAAGCATCGCACGATCCTTCTCCAGCTACCGACACGAGCCACCCCGCTCCTACACCTCCTGGATCTTGGTAAGTTTATCTAGTGTTTTGCTTAACACATGCATAAAGACCTAGACTTAGCTTTATTTCCTCCAATGCTTACCATAATGACCTAGACTTAGCTTCTTCTCCTCCAAAATGACTTAATAAGCTTACTGACCTCCAAAACCATCCATTTTACCTAAGTTAGCTCTAAAACGATCTGTACTTAGCTTACTTATGTCAAAAATTGCATAATTAGCTTAGTTAGCTCATAGACGATCCATTTTACCTAAGTTAGCTCTAAAATGACCCATTTTACCTAGTTTAGCTTATAAATGATCCAGTTCATCCAAGTTAGCTAAAAAATGACCCATTTTACCTAGATTAGCTCCTAAATGATCCATTTTACCTACGTTAGCTTTAAAATGACCCATTTCACCTAGGTTAACTCCAAAATGACCCATCTTACCTAGGTTATCTCATAAACGATCCATTTCAACTAAATTAGCTCATAAACGATCCATTTCACCAAGTTAGCTAAAAAATGATCCATTTCACCTAAATTAGCTCTTAAATGATCCATCTCACCTAAGTTAGCTCAAAAAGATCCATTTCAACTAAATTAGCTCATAAATGATCCATTTCACCTAAGTTAGCTCAAAAACGATCCATTTCAACTAAGTTAGCTCATAAATGATCCATTTCACCTAAGTTAGCTAAAAACGATCCATTTCACCTTAGTTACCTCAAAAACGATCCATTTGACCTTAGTTAGCTCATAAACGACCCATTTCAACTAAGTTAGCTCATAAATGATCCATTTCACCTTAGCTAGCTCATAAACGACCCATTTCAACTTAGTTAGCTCATATATGATCCATTTCACGTAAGTTAGCTCATAAATGATATACTCTTCTTGTTCTAATCTTCTTCTTGTTCTACTCTTCTTGTTCTAGTCTTCTTCTTGTTCTACTCTTCTTCTTGTTCTACTCTTCTTGTTCTAACTTTCTTATTTTTCATTTTGCAGATTTCATTCACTTGACGAAAGCTTGCATAGATGGAGTGCTCCTTATCCCTTTCTCTGTTTCTTTTGTATCGTTGAACTATGCATGTATCGTTGGATGAAACTGTTGTAATATATATGGTTGGATGCCTCTATGTTGAACTTGTTATGTATGATGGAACTATGCATGTAATATATATGGTTGGATGATGAAGTTATGTGTTGGATATCTTATATGTTTGCTCTGTAATGCCTTTTGAAATATATCTATATATGTCATATATATTTGTGATGAAAATTGTTGGATTTAATAAAAAACAGATAAAAGAGCCAATATGCAGGCTCTTTGCCGTCTGCCACCGACGGCAACGGGCTCTTTGCCGTCTGCCGCGGACGGCAAAGAAGACACGTGGCATCTAGCTGTGCTTCCTGGGAGCTGACCCATTTGGTCAGTTTGCCTACAGTGGCAGACGACAAAGACTTTGCCATCAGTGGCAGACGGCAAAGAACCTGCCATGTAGTGACGTGTAGATGACATCATACGGCGGACGGCAAAGACACTAGAAAGTTTGCCGTCAGCGGCAGACGGCAAAGGCCTGCCGTTAGCCACTTAACGGACTGACAACACAATTATTGCCGTCCGCTCTCTTTGCCGTCCGCCGCAGACGGCAAAGGGCCTTTGCCGTCAGCCGCCAGGAAGCAAACGGCAAAGTAGCTGTTTACCGTAGCCTACTTTGCCGGAGCCTTTTGCCGTCCGCGGCTGACGGCAAATGCCTTTGCCGTCCGCCGTTCATGCCTTTGTCGTCCGCCGTGGCAGACGGCAAAGTAGCTGATTTCTGTAGTGCAAGTGGTGTCGTTGGAGGTGTAGATGCGTCCATGGGGATGATCGTGGGATGCTCCGCATCATCTCCCCTCCCTTGGTAAAGATCCAACCTCGGATCGAAATCCTCATCACCATGGTATGGCGAAAGATCCTTGATATTGAAGACGTCTCTCACGTTCTACTTGTCACGCGGGAGGTTGATCTTGTAAGCGTTGTTGTTGTAGCGTGCTAGCACCTTGAAGGGTCCATCAGCTCATGGTAGAAGTTTGGACTTGTGTTCGTTGGGGAAGCGGTCCTTGCGAAGGTGTAGCTACACCAAGTCTCCAATGTTGAATATCATGGGTTGCTTGTTGACGTTGAGCTTGGTCGCGAGTCGTTGTACTTGGCGCTCGATGGTGTGCCTAGTGTCTTCATGCATCTTCTTGAGGTAGTTGACTCAGGTACTCACGTCCATGTTGATGCGCTCTTGTAGTGGTAGAGGAAGTATGTCCAAAGGTGAGAATGGGTTGAATCTGCAGGCGACCTTGAAGGGGGACTTGCCGGTAGTCGAATGTCTTGCACGGTTGTAGGCGTACTCAGCGATCGGTAGGCACTCCTCCCACTCCTTGATGTTCTTATTGATTAGCATGCGTAGAAGAGTGGAGAGCATTCGGTTCGTCACCTCCGTTTGGCCGTCGGTTTATGGATGGTATGCCGTGGAGAATAGTAACTTGATTCCGAGCTTGGCGCATAAAGTCTTCTAAAAGTAACTCAAGAACTTGACGTTGCAGTCCGAGACAATCGTCTTTGGCACTCCATGAAGTCGCAAGATTTCCCTACAAAAGAGATTCGCAACATGTGAAGCATCGTCTATCTTGTTGCAAGTAATGAAATGTGCCATTTTAGAGAATCGGTCCACAACAACAAACATAGAATCCTTTCCATTTCTAGTTCTAGGCAAACCAAGCACAAAATCCATGCTAATATCTTCCCATGGTTGGTATGGAATTGGAAGTGGCATGCAAAGGCCATGAGATTAAGCTTTAGACTTAGCTTTGTGACATGTAGAGCATCGGTTGGTGAGGCGGTTGACATCGCGAAACATCTTTGGCCGAAAATAGTTCTTGGAGAGCGTAGCAAGTGTCTTGTCGTGTCCAAAATGTCCCATTAGTCCACCTCCATGAGATTCTTGCAAAAGTAACAAACAAAGAGAAGACTCGGGGATGCAAAGTTTGTTAGCTCTCATAAAATAACCATCTTTGATGTACTATCGTTCCCAAGATGTATGTGTCAAACATTTGGCATAAGGAATGGAAAAAGTAGGATAATGCTCATACAAGTCTTTTATGTGCTCAAAGCAAATGACATTCAATTGAAGTTGAGTAACAAACATGCATATACGGGAAAGCGCATCCACCACAACATTTTCCTTACCTTTAATATACTTGATGACATAAGAAAAAGACTCAATAAATTGACTCCATTTAGCATGACGCTTGTTCAACTTAGTTTGACCCTTAAGATATTTAAGTGTTTCATGATCGGTATGGATGATAAATTCATGAGGGAGGAGATAGTGTTTCCATTCACGCAGAACTCGCACTAAAGCATATAGCTCTTTGTCATAGATGGGGTAATTGAGTTGCGCTCCGGAAAGTTTCTCACTAAAATAAGCAATTGGGCGCTTCTCTTGTGTTAACACACCTCCTATGCCATTACCACTAGCATCACAATGAATTTCAAAAGGTTTACCAAAATTGGGTAATGCAAGCACGGGAGCATGAGTAAGCAAATTCTTGAGCTCATTGAAAGCTGTGTCTTGGGATGTTCCCCAAACCAATGGTGCATTTTTATTACTCAAAGCATGCAAAGGTGAAGCGATGGTGCTAAAATCGTTCACAAATCGATGGTAGAAACCGGCTAAACCAAGAAAACTACACACTTGTTGCAAGTTAGTTGGTTGGGGCCAAGTTTTGATAGCATTGATTTTAGATTCATCAACATGAACACCCTTAGAAGATACTACGAAACCCAAGAAAACAAGCTTATCAACACCAAGGATGCATTTTTTCATATTAGCATAAAGTTGTTCTTTTCGAAGAGTTTGTAGCATGGTGCGAAGGTGGGTGACATGCTCTTTGAGAGATTTGCTAAAAACAAGGATATCATCGAAGTAGACAACAACAAATTCACCAATGTAAGGGCAAAACACATAATGCATAAGACGCATGAAAGTACCACGTGCTTTCGATAAACTCATAGGCATGACTAACCACTCATACAAACCAAATTTTGTTTTGAAAGCGGTTTTCCATTCATCACCCTCTTGTATGCGTATTTGATAGTAACCACTTTTAAGATCAATTTTGGAAAAGATAGTGGCACCGCTAAGTTCATCAAGCATATCATCAAGGCATGGAATGGGGTACCTATATCGAACAGTGATAGCATTTATAGGTCTACAATCGAAACACATGTGAAAGCTACCGTCTCTTTTTGGAACAAGAATGACCGGTACGGCACAAGGACTCAAGCTTTCACGCACATGTCCATGCTCTATGAGATGCTTTACTTGCCCTTATATTTCTTTGGTTTCTTCGGGATTGACTCGGTAGGGAGCCTTGTTTGGAAGTGGCGCTCCGGGGATGAGGTCGATGCGGTGCTCGATGCCTTGTAGTGGAGGTAGACCTGGAGGTAGCTCGTCGGGGAAAACATCTTGGAATTCCTGCAATAAAGAAGATAACACCAAAGGTAGATCGTGAGAGGTGTTAGCTTTTGGTACCTCGTCCTTGCACAATAGGACATAGTGTAGGACACTTGATGGGTTCTCACACACTTCTCTCATCTCACGTTTGGTGGCAAATAGAACTAAGTTTTTCTTATCTCTCATCATGGAGGCACTCGATTTGGGCTTGTGGCACTCACTCTCTTTTTGGTGGCTCACTCTCTCACTATTCTCTCCATGATGGGTTTCTTGCTTATCGGCGATCACTTGGCTTGGAGACATAGGACGTACTACAAACTCCTTCCCTTTCATCTTAAAGCTATAGTGGTTTGTACGACCATTGTGGATGACGCCTCGGTCATATTGCCATGGCCGTCCAAGAAGTAGGTGGCACACGGTCATCGGAATGACATCACACTCCAAAGTGTCTTCGTAAGCTCCGATCTTGAAAGAGACTTGTACCCTATGCTCGACTTGGATGGTACTGGTGTCACTTAGCCATTGTACTTTGTAAGGGTGCGGGTGCTTCATCTTGACCAATTGGAGTTTGGAGCAAAGTTCTTCGCTTGCGAGGTTATGGCAACTCCCTCCATCGATGATGACCTTGATGGACCTTCCATTGATTCCGACCTTTGTGTGGAAGATATGGCATCTTTGGTCTTTGTCTTGTTGTTGTTGAAGAGTCAAGACCTTGGAGACAATAAGAGCGGGGCTTGAATCTTCGTCACAAAAGATTTGATCATCTTCATCTTCATTGTTCACTGTCGGTGCATGGCCACTTGCTCAAGGGCTTCCATTTCTCCTTCACCCATTGAGTTATATATTCTCTCGTCGTTGAGGATCATGGTGCGCTTGTTTGTGCACTCGAAGGACTTGTGGCCTCGGCCTCCGCATGTGAAGCATTTGAAGGAACTTGTCTTGATGGTCTCATCGGTTGGGGTAGATGATGATGAAGCCCTCGGCTTGAAGTTGCTTGTAGTAGGAGGACGACTTGAGCTTGTCAAAGTTTTCTTCTAACTTGACTTGTCGCCGTTGCTTGTAGATGGCTTTGTTGAGGTAGAAGGTGGTGGAGTCGTTGAAGCCTGGGTGTTGGAGAAACCATAGGACTTGGATGAGAACTTGGCATACTTGAAGTCATCTTGCACTTGGCGTTCCGCTTTGGTGGCTTGGTGCACTAACTCGATGAGGTTCGAGTATGGTTGGAAGTCGGCAATCTACTTGATAGGGTGATTGAGTCCATTCAAGAAACGTTCCATCGTTTTCTCATCATCTTCCGTGACATTGGCTCGTATCATGGCAATCTCCATTTCCTTGTAGTACTCTTCAACGCTCTTGGTTCCTTGCTTGAGTAGTTGGAGTTTCTTGAAGAGGTCATGGTTGTAGTAGTTTGGCACGAATTGTGCTCTCATGACATCCTTCATTTGCGCCCAAGTAGTGATCGGTGGTTCACCTCTTGCCTCTCGGCACTCAATCACTTGTTCCCACCAAATGAGGACGTAGTCTTGGAATTCAAGGGATGCCATTGCGATCTTCTTCTCTTCTTCGTAGTTGTGCAAGCGGAACATTTTGTCAACCTTCAATGCCCATGACATGTACTCTTCCGGGTCATTTCTTCCGGTGAACTTGGGCATGGTGAAATTTAGCTTGCCGTATCGTTGGTCTTCATTGTGTTGGGGTCTAGGATAATGATGCCCATGTCGTTGAGGATTGACAATTTCATGTTTCTCTTGGCGAGGAGGGTTGTCGAACTCATGTTGCTCTTGTCTTGGAGGGTTGTCGAACTCATGTTGCTCTCGATGGACTTGATGTTCTTGTCTCGCTAGAGGAGGAGCTTGTCGATCTTGAGGAGGAACTTGTCGATGCACACATGGTTGGTATATTCTTTCTTGAACTTCATCGCGAAGTGCTTGTTGATGTAGACGAGCTTGTCGGCCTCGGTTGGCTACAACTCGACTTGAATCTCGAAGGGCACGTTGCACCTCAAGTGCTTGAGCTTCACGAAGTTGTTGTTCCTGGCGTTGTGCCTCAGCGTCTTGTGCATCTTGATGTTGTCGCGCTCGCCCCTCTTGTTCGTGTTGTCGTTGGCATTACCGTTCGTGTGCTTGAGCGAATGCAGCTTGGTTTTGACGATGTCGATGCTCTTGAGAGTCGGTGTCGTGTAGAGGATTGCGGTTAGCTTGACGGTCTTGACGCGCGACACGATGAAGAGTGTTCGATGTTGGTGTACTTGAGCTGGAGATAGTGTCTTCGGAGTGTCGACTTGAGCGGCTCCGTCTTGAGGAGGACGAAGTTGTAGAAGAGTGGTTGACCATCATGGTACCGATATCTTCTTTGAGGGGACTCATGGATGTGTCGAAGTAGTCTCTTGTATGTTGCTCGGATTGTAGTAGGTCGGTGGCGAGATTGTCGATGCGGTCGCCCAAAGCAAGTTGTTCTTGATGCAAAGCTCGATGTGCGCCAAATAGTTGAGTCTTGGTGACGTAGGAGGTCATGTCAGTGTCTTGCTCAATGAAGAGTGGGTTGGTAGAAGTACTTGGCCTATCCATCATTCCAAACAAAGATATGCGAGTTGGAGAAAGAGAAAAACCAATACCAAATGTACATTGACCGATGTTGAAGATGGATCAAAGATCACTCCAATGTGTAACAAGGAAATAGCATAATTGGTACCAATTCTTGTCAGTTTCTCACACCTACACAAGTAAAAGCTTATGGTGGGGCTTGGTTAGGATGGTGGCACAAAATTTGATGGAATTGTAAGTGAGCTTCAATAATGTTGGAAAAATTCACAAATTTGCAAATGCAACAAGTAGACCAACACTAGTAGAAAAGGGGGCTTTGGTCCAGGCCGGGTAACCCCATTAGTCCCGGTTCAGTCCAGAACCGGGACAAATGGGGGCATTGGTCCCGGTTCGTGAGCCCAGGGGGCCGGCCGGGCCACGTGGGCCATTGGTCCCGGTTCATCTAGAACTTTTGGTCCCGGTTGGTGGGATGGACCGGGACCAATGGGCCTCGCTCCTGGCCCACAACCATTGGTCCCGGTTCGTGCCTCAAACTGGGACTAAAGATTAGACCTTTAGTACCGGTTTGA